>NC_133621.1:45921248-46113748 GCF_048593235.1 Sminthopsis crassicaudata | reverse complement strand
GTATTGCTGGTGTTGGTAGTGCACAATATAGAAATTGGTTTCCAGAAAAGAAAGTGCTTTCTAAAGGTACAGGAAAATTTACTAAAAAGATGCAGAATCTCATGGAAGGGCTGGGGGAATGGTTGCCTAGAAAGCAAAGTCAACACAAGCGTTAGTTTAGTGCTAAAGAACACAAAACTGCCCCTCAAAGAGCTTATATTCTAATGAGAGAAGTTCACATAAAAGTGAGCAGAAAAGGGGGTAGCCAGTAGCCATGAAGAAACATACTGCAAAGTCTGGAGAATAAAAAATGACTGTTTGGACTGTTTCTCAAAATGGAAGTTCTAGGAGGAATTCACCAATGGGAAAAGGAGGCAAAAAGGGAAGTATTCAGTGGTCCCTAGGTAGGGTAGTGGATAGAATCCTAGCATTGGAGTTAAGAAGACAAGTTCAAATACAGCCTCATTTTATAATTTTTATAAATAAATTATGTTATAAATAAATAAGTCATAAAGAAAAATTATAATTTTTAGCGTTGAGCTAAAAAATTAGCTTTTCTGAGCATGTCACTTAACTTGTATTCTTTTATTTCCTCATCTATAAAAAGGGTCTCCTAATAGCATCTGCTTCCCAAAGTTGTGAGTATCAAATAAGATCATAGTTTTTAAGTGCCTGGGACATAGGAAGCACCATATACATGTTGGCTATCATTATTGTTTTTGTTGTTAAGGAGGCAGTTAAAGCTAGGTGGTGAACAATACACATATGAAGGTATAATTCAGGGGCTTGCTGACTCATTGATCAAATTTCTACCATCTAAAGATTTATTTGGGTTTGTGTATTTCCTTTTAAAATACAAATGTCCCTAAGAGAGTCATTATTAGTGCCTTAGAGTAAATCTAAGCATTTATCATCATATTCAAATCAGCATAATCAAATTGTTTTTCTCCTAGAACTAGCTGAGTTCAGCTCAATAAAGGAATATTGTAGGAGTTTTCATAACATCATAGGATTCAGAAGCAGAAGAAACCTTAAATGTTATCTAATAACAACCCTTCAGTTGAGGAAACTGAGTCCCAAAAACAATTGTAAGGTCAGAGATTTGGAAATGAAAGGGAACCCTGAGATCAGTTAGTTGTGAGAAAGTCAAAGCGAGTGGAGTCAAAGTCACCGACTCAACGTCCTCTTGTTAGGACATTTATAATTCTAAGTGTCAAAGCCAGAATTTGAACCTTGGTCTTTGGCTTCAAATCCAACACTTTTTCCTGTATACAAGTTATAGAAGATCAAAGAAGAGAATTTTGGAAACCTTGTGAAAGGACCAGTCTAAAGGGGACAATGCAGGAAAGGGGCTTTAGGGAAGTTCAAAAGCAGTAACTACAAGACCTGGATCAGGGAATTCAAGAAGAGATCCAAAGAGAAGTCACTTTACTTTGTACTCTGAGAAACCAGATGCTAAAATGGAAATTATAGGAACCTTACAAGTAAATGACCATTCCCTCTCTAGAATTTGTGAGAGAAGAAAACTAAATAAAGTTGGTCATATTCTGGCATGAATCCTAGATTTTAGAAGATCAGGCATGTATGGAATCAAAATAGAAACAGGTAGGATTGCAAAACCTAAAATTCTGCCCAACAAGGACAGGAACCTCTCAAGAATGAAATTCTGAGGGAACGAGAACAATTCTCATAAAGAAGAAAAGGGCAATTGTTTAAAAAGCATATGATTTGGGGAAAATCTACCAGTTCAAATTTTTAAAAGGCCCCTACAAGGGATGGAAGCAGGTAATAGAAGGGGAAAATAAAAGCTTCGTATAATCCTATAAGGATAGTGACAAGAATACTACAGAATAATACAGAATAAGCTGAAGCTGATGAGTAAAAGAAGTGCAAAAAAAAAAATTGAGTTGTGGATAGATTTCTTAACTTTATGGGGAGGGGGAGGAAGGATCAAAGAAAGATAGAAATATTACTTAGAGAAAGTGAGATGAGAAGTATTAATGGGAAAAAAGCTGAGCCACTCAAGTCTTGTTTTATTCTTGTTTTCTCAGTCAATGGTAATAAGCTAAGGAATAAAGACATCAGGTTAGAGCATGAGGACAGGACAGTATATGTGTATGTAGGGGCTGTACAACACTATAACAAGCCTGAGGGATGAGCATAGCCTCCAGCTGAAGCCAGTTCTGATCACTCAAAAATCATTTGGGATAGGGACTTGGGCTGGTGAACCATAAATTGCTCAACATAGGAAATATTTGAGATATAGCTCCCAAGCAAACCACAGTCATAAGGGAGGAAATCAGAAAAAGAATAATAGGAAAAATAAAGGGGGAAGAAAGACTAAAATTGCCAAAAATTACAAGACTCAATGACCTTAAACATACATAGATAAATCAACAAGAAAAACAGTTACAGCAGAAGGAACTAGTAAATGAGTTCAAGCATCTATGAATAAATACTGAAAAAAAAAGGAAAATAATCGAATATTTGATGAGACAGAAGACTCTGTGGAACTTAATAATGGAGCAGAATTTATGGTCTGCATAGCAAAAAAAATAGTCAGAATAGAAAAACTAGAAGCTTCAATGGCAAGCCTCACTAAAGAAATAAAAAAGACAATATATTGGGAATGCACAGCAGTGAAAGATAACCTAGGAAAAAAAAGAAGCAAAAACAAATTTTAAAAAATGTAAAAGAAAATGTGCTAACCTCACTAAAGAAATAAAAGAGACAACAATAGATCGGGAATGCATAGAAATGAAAGATAACCTAGAAGAAAAGAAGCAAAAACAAATAAAAACATTAAAAGAAAATGTGCTCAGCACATTTGTGCAAGCAAAATATTCTGATCTTAAACACAGAATATGTAGAGACAACCTAAAGATCATAAGGACTCCCAGAAGAACAAGGACAAAAAAACCTTAGCACTATAATAAAGGAAATGACAGAATGGAACTGTCCATAATTCTGAATACAAAAAATGAAATGCCAATTGAAAGAATTAACATATTTCCTCCAGAAGAAAAACAAAAAGAGTTCAAGGCTGCAAACTCCAAGACACATAGCATTTAGCAATCTAATTTAGAAACAAGTTCTGCTAGTGATCAGAAAAAAAGGACTTTCAAATTCAAAGGAAAGGATTTTTTAATAACAAGACTATTCTGAACTCTCTAGAAAAAGTTGGAAGACATGGAATAATTTGTTCTGAACAGCAATAGAGCTTAGGATGCACCAGAAGATAATTTACCCTGCAAATCTGAGAAAAAGTGATATTCAATAATATAGAAGAGTTTGAAACCTTTTTAGAAAGCAAACTAAAAATGAAGATATTTGCTTCTCAAAGGATAGTAGGGAATAAATTCAGCAGGCAAAGACAGCAAGAGCAATAGAATAACAAGAGACCTACCACTGAGACTTCTTTCTAAATATACACAAGAAGTCAAGTATGAAGGCAGAAATCTGGAGATGCAACAGTGAAAGAGAGCATTTTGGACAGAACCTGGCAACACCCTGTTTACAGGTGAATCAATTTTTTTTTTTTTTGGTGGGACTGCATTATAATATTGGAGGGTACGTGAAAGAAAGGGAGAGGCCAGAAGAATAAGCAGACTGTGATGTGCAAGGGTCAATTCAATGTCTAGCAATGAAGTGTGAAACACTTTTGTGATTTTAGAAAGAAGAAATCTATAGGAAAATGGATTAGGAGGAGGGAAGAAGATTGAAAATTGAGAGGGAAGAAAAGAGGTCTTAGGAAGGAGTTCCTATGATGAATGCTCCTGTAAATAAAAAGATAGAACCCTATACTGTATGATATCTGGATAATATTTTTGGTCCCTGAGGTCTATTCATCCTACATTGTCAGGAGCAAGGAAAGAATTGGAGGCCCTGGGGAAAACTGAATTTAATGGAGTGGGAGAGCATGAACGTAGGGATATTTTGAGATACATATGGAAAAAAGCATTGGGAGGGCAATAGATCAGTAATAGACCGTATAATCAGAGGCATGGAAGCAAGAGTCCTCTCCCATGGGTCAGCATTCTTTCCAACACTTGAAATAATTGGAATTATTCTGGAAGTGAAGCACTATGAAAAAGGGGAACCCATGGGTCAACTCCTACAAGGCAGTGGCAGAAAACACCTAAAGTAGAAAATACATAGAATGATTACCTTGGAAGCTTTGATTACATGAGAAGTACAAAGAAAAGAGAGATACTAGGTAATTATGGGGGTCATGAATCATATAATGAGCATCTCAAGTAGACAGAAATAAAGGATGGATAATGAAGAGAATGAGAGAAATCTTTCTTTGAAAGGGGGTACAAAAAAAAGGTAATTAAAACAACAAATGATCAGGACTAGTTGAAGAAGAGTGGAAGTCAAGGGAAAATCTATTTGACTAATTGAGAGGGGGGAAAGGGGAGAAAGAATTAGATATAAGATAAAATGACGTAAGAAAAAGCAACAAAAGTCCAAAGGGAAAGAGGTAACAAATGAGAAGGGATGGGTCAAGGAGGAGAATAAAAGAGCCAGTGGAAACAGGTTAATCTTTTTTAAAAGATCAAAATCAAGTAACTGAAGGAAAAAAATCACTGTGTTCTAGCAGAAGAGGGAGAAAATCCTTTTTAAAAATCAATATTATAGTTGATAATATAAAATATAAACTTTTTTATAATTTTTAAAAACCAATATTGTAGTTGTTGATATAACATATAAACAATTCTTATAACTTCAAATGTGAATAGGTTAAGAAATCTAATAAAATGAAAAGATTGATAGATTAGATAAAGCAAAATTCTAAAATCTCTTCATTACAAGAAACACATTAAAAAAAAAGACACACACAAAATGAAACTGAGGGGATAAATCTTACTATCCATTATGAGAATTTTTAAAAGTAGGATTTTTCATCATGTTATCTGACCAAACAAAAATAAAATAAGATAGACAAGAAAATGATACTCTACAGAAAAGAACTATAGGCAATAAACCAATATTAGTAATAAACGTACATGTTCCAAATGCCTTCCCATCCAAATTCATAAAGGAAACATTATTTGAGATTTAAGAAGACATAGATAATATCGCAATAATTATAGGAGGTTTTAATTTACCCCTTTTAGTTTTGGATAAGTCTAAAGGAAAGATAAAAAAGGAAACAGAACAAAAACAAATATCTGAAGAAACTGGAGTTAAAACACAGCATCTTTTAAATGGAACAACAAAAGAATATACATATTTCTCAAGATACTGCCATGTTTGGAATACATCTGGACTCCTGTTTTCAGTTCTTGAGACCATATTATAGGAAGGAAAACAATTAGAATGGTGAAAGGATTGTTGACTGTGCCACTGGAGGATCACCTGAAAGAACCATAGATATTTAGATTAACAATGACTATTGTTAGGGGGAACATTATTACACTAATATACCACAAAGTATCCATTTCTCAATAATAGAACATTCAGGCTATTTCTAGATTTTTGTCTTCATTATGAAAAATAAAACCACTAATAATGTTTTTGTACAATGGGTTTTTCCCTCACTTTTAATAATATACTTAATACATATTCTCCTGACAATGAGATTCCTGATCACAGGATATTATCAGAGTTGTAACTCTTACTGTCTTTTTGTAAAACCATGTAGCCAAAGACTGCAGCAATTCACAACCAATACCAACAATGTAGCTATGATTCCCCACAGCCAGCCTGTAATAATGGATGACGTTGGAGTCAGAAAGAACTAGGGTTAATTCCTTATAACACATGCTTATTGATGACCATGGGCTGGTCACAGCCCATAGTGCCTTAAACTATTCTTCTAAATTCTAAGTTACAGAAGAGTTGCTGGGCTACATTGGTAAAAATATTTTCCACTTCCTAGCTATATCAAATCTAAAACTATATTAGGAAGCAGCAGTCATCAAAACCCTTTGGTATTGGCTAAGAAATAAAACAGTTGATCAGTGGAATAGGTTAGGTTAACAGAACAAAGTAGTCAGTGACTATAGTAATCCAGTGTTTGACAAACCCAAAGACCCCAGCTTTGGGGATAAGAATTCACTATCTGACAAAAAGTGCTGGGAAAATTGAAAATTAGCATGGCAGAAACTAGGCATTGACCCACACCCAACAAGTATATCAAGAGAAGGTCAAAATGGGTTCATGATCAAGACATAAAGAATGATATCATAAGCAAATGTGAAGAACATAGGATAGTCTACCTCTCAGATCTTTGAAGGAGGAAGGAATGGGTGACCAGAGAAGAACTAGAGATCATTATTGATCACAAAATAGATAATTTTGATTATAATAAATTAAAAAGTTTTTGTACAAACAAAACTAATGCAGACAAGATTAGAAGGGAACCAATAAACTGGGAAAACGTTTTTACATTCAAAGGTTCTGATAAAGGCCTCATTTCCAAAATATAGAGAGAATTGACTCAAATTTATAAAGTTCAATCCATTCTCCAATTGATAAACGGTCAAAGGAAATGAACATACAATTTTTAGATGAAGAAATTGAAACTGTTTCTAGTCATATGAAAAGGTGTTCCAAATTACTATTGATCAGAGAAATACAAATTAAGACAACTCTGAGATACCACTATGCACCTCTCAGATTGGCTAGGATGACAGGAAACAATAATGACGAATGTTGGAGAAGATGTGGGAAAACTGGGACACTGATACATTGTTGGTGGAGTTGTGAATACATCCAGCCATTCTGGAGAATGATTTGGAACTATACTCAAAAAGTTATCCAACTGTGCATACCCTTTGACCCAGCAGTGTTACTACTGGGCTTATATCCCAAAGAGATCTTAAAGAAGGGAAAGGGACCTGTATGTGTAAGAGTATTTGTTGCAGCTCTCTTTGTAGTGGCCAGAAACTGGAAACTGATGGATGCCCATCATTTGGAGAATGGCTGAATAAATTGTGGTATATGAAGGTTATGGAATGTTATTGTTCTGTAAGACATGACCAACAGGACGATTTCAGTGAGGCCTGAAGAGACTTACATGAACTGATGCTGAGTGAAATGAGAAGAACCAGGAGATCATTATACACGGCAACAAGACTATACAACAATAAATTCTGATGGATGTGGCTCTCTTCAATAATGAGATGATTCAAACCAGTTCCATTTGTTCAGCGATTAAAACAGCCATTTACACCCAGAGAGAGGATTGTGGGAACTGAGTGTGGACTACAATAGGTATTCTCAATTTTTCTGTTGTTTGTTTGCATTTTGTTTTCTTTCTCGGTTTCTTTTTTCTTCCTTCTTGATCTGATTTTTTTTTTGTTTGGCAAGATAACTGTATAAATATGTATACACATATTGGATTTAACATATTTTAACATATTTAACATGTATTGGACTACCTGCCGGCTAGGGGAGGGGATGGAGGGAAGGGGGGGAAATTTTGGAACAAAAAGTTTTCCAAGGGTCAGTGTTGAAAAATTACCCATGCATATGTTTTGTAAATAAAAAAACTTTAATTAAAAAAAAGAAAAAGAAAATAGTTTCCACTTAATGAGTTCTCTACATTCCAAATCACAAAACCACAATACCTTTACTAGTCTGATGAATATAGGATAGTACCACATGTTTAACATCTATTAGATTACTTGCCATCCTAGAGGAAGGGATGAGGGAAACAAGGCAAAAAATTTGGAACGTGAGGTTTTGTTGAAATGTTGAAAATTAAATGTTAAAAAGTATCCATGCATATTTTTGAAAATAAAAATCTTTAATAATAAAAAAGAACAGGGGAGTATCTCAAGGTTGTTTCAACTTAAATTTTCTCAAATCTTAGAAAGCATTTGAATAAGTTTTCATTTGCTTACTAACCATTGCTATCTGCCCCTTCAAGTACAGTCTATTCTTTGACTAGTCATGAGTAAGTTTTGCTCTCCCAAATTTATGTCAATTCCTTCTGCTTAATGTTAGACTCAATAATTTAGGACTCAAACTGCAGAATTTAAAAGGTATACTCAAAGGAAATTAGGTGAAAATTCACTAGGAAGCAAGCCTCCAGGCATATGATTGGGACAATGGTAGCTCAGCTGTGTAAATATGACTAGACTGTTATGAAAGAGATTCTTTGCAAAACAATATTGTATAGCACATTTTTTTCTTCAGGGGCAGTGCTCCTTTAAAATTATTTTCTACATTGTCTCAATTCCCAAATTATTCCTGCCAAAAGTCCACCATCATAAAGTCCAAGAAACATAGACCTTAGAAGGGAGGAAATATCAGAGGTCATCTTATTTGTTCACTTGTTCTTCCTTCCAGAAGCTTCAAGAAACCATTCTGACCCAAGGAGAATCTAGACTGCATTGAAGTATATCTTTGAAAGGAAACCCCATAGACTTACTTCAAAATAAAATTCTATAATTTTGAATTAATTTTCTATTCATTACTAAAGTCTTAACCAGAACTGAGGTCAACCAAAGAAACTATTCTTGGAGCCAAAGAGCCAGGAAATACTGTTACTCAAAGTCTATAAATTACTCCAAAATTTTTGTAAAAGAAACATGCACATTTATAGATATTAAGAACATGCATATTTTGATGAGTTCAGCTCAGGAAGACTCTTTTTTTACTTTTGATATGGTATAAAAATAATTTTTGTAAAACCAAATTCTCTTTTGGACAGTTGAGTTTGGTTAGAACTAAAAACAGTATTCCAGATGTGGTCTGACCAGAGCAGAGTACAGTTGAAGTAACTGTGTCATAAATCATAACCCTTTCAGATTATAGGAAAGCCCCATCCTTTAGAGATTGGAATTTACTCTTTTTTAAATATCCCTAAGCCTACTTTCACTTAATAAAATACAGATTTTCCATTCTGTATTTACTGAGTTTATATCTTCTTGTATCCATGGGACAATTTTCCAGACAAGACTATGACCATTCATTACATAGCAAAGCAATGACCATTAATCGATGTATTGGATATTTGAGTAAATTGAGGTATTTCAGGGAGGGAGGAAGGGAAGGAAGGAAGGAAGGAAGGAAGGAAGGAAGGAAGGAAGGAAGGAAGGAAGGAAGGAAGGAAGGAAGGAAGGAAGGAAGGAAGGAAGGAAGGAAGGAAGGAAGGAAGGAAGGAAGGAAGGAAGTCAGATTATAAAGATAATAATTAAGCCCATAGGGTGATGAGATCTTCAAATACAAAAGTATAGACAGAAGAGGATCCACAAGGTCTTATGGTATATTCACAGTTAAAGAATATAGAAGGGCCAAGATCCTACAAAGGAGAATGAAGAGTCAAGTTCTAAAAGTTCAGGAGAAAAGAGGGGAAGAGAAGAGGAGGAGGAAGGAAGGAGAAGAAAGACACAGAGACAGAGATAAAAAAGAAAGAGGACAGAAACAGAGAGACATAGGGAAGAAGGGAAAAACAGAAAAAGAGGAGGAAGGAGAAAGAAAGAATAAGAGAAAGGATAGGAAGGAAAGAGACAGAGATCTCAGAATTGTAGCACCTTGGAAATAGAAGGTACCTCAGAAGTCTTTAATCCAATTTGTATCTTAGTAAGAGACTCCTTTCTACATCATATGTGGCTACTAGTCACCCAGCTTTTGCTTGAAGATTCCATGGTGGGGAGCCAATCCCAAGGCTTCCCATTCACTTTTGGATAATCCTAATTATTAGAAAGTGTTGTTTAACATCAGCCCTAAATTTGCTTCTTGACTCTGACCTCTGGGACTAAGCAAAGCAAGTTCAATCCCTTTTCCACTAGGCTACCTTCAAAAACTTGAATCCCAACCATCCTGCTCCTCCTGAGTCTTCTCTTTTCCAGGCTAAACATCCCACACCAATATGTATAAGTCATGGACTTAAGGCCCTTTGACACGCTGGTGGCCTTCCTCTGACAACCTGTGGACAAGGAAGAAATCGGGTTGTTTTTTTACTCTATGTTAGTCTCTCATTCCCTGAACTGTGACGGCCATGGAAGCATCTTTGAGTTACAGCATCTCAGGTGACACTCAGCTAGCTTTCTCACAGTTCAATATCATCATTTTTATTCACTAAAACCATTTAATGCTGAAGACCAGATGCTGGAAGTTGTAGAAAGATGCCAGGGGACTTCACATTGAATCAGTGCCAGGGAAATCAATACTAGTGAAAGCAAAGGATTTCAATCTTTTTCAGTCCCTACTATTAAAAATCCTACATTAAGGGCTTCCAGATGCCCTCCAGGATTGTGCCTTAAAGTGGAGAGTGTCGTTTGACTTGGGATTTACCAGGGATTCAGAGCAGGGGTAATAGAGTGGTCTCTGTGTTTTGTCTTTTACTCTAAAAACAGTATTTGTTGAGCAAAAAAGATCTACTTGATCTTAATATTTAGCTCACATTCCAGTTGGTTTGTATTCAGATCCAAGTATGAAGCAGACCTTGATCTTCATTCATTATTCAGGGGAAGAAAAAAAAAAAGAATACAATTAGCCTGGAGTTGGTTAGCAGTCCTAAACACATCCTTCTAAGTCAGAGCAGAGAAGAGCCTCTTCTCCCTAAAACAGATTTGATGATTGAGCAAATCTTGAGCAGTAAATCAATATAGCCCTGTCTTCCTTGACACCGGGTTTAAAGGGGGCTTTGCCTAGCCCTCAATAGTCTAAGACTGCCTCTGTGGAGCAAATATTTGCTGAAAGAAATCCATTTTGCTTTGTAAGTCATCGATTTGAAAAGGCTTTAGGTGTTAATGGGGAGAAAGCCAATGAAACGTCAATAATGTAAAACCAGCACATGTACACACACAGTTACCACACAGTACTACTGAGGGATGTGGAAAGAGCTTCTGAACATTTGGGGGAAAGGGGTAGAGGTCAAAACAGGAGTGGAAATTAACTATCAAATGGGACATGTGGAATTACAGAAAACCAACAAAGAAAATCAATAGAGGAATATAACTTAACACAAGTGTGATGATTTACATGTACACACATATACCAGCTCCCTCTACTGGAGTTGGATATGTCTGCTTATGTCAAATTATTTCTGTCAGCTAAGCTGAGTTAATAAACCACTTGATTTAATTCAATTCAGCAAGCATTCAGTAGGAGCCTACTATGAGCTGATGATTGAGCTTAGGAGTGGGGATGCAAAGACAAGACAAGAATCAGCCCCTGGTCTCTTTCTTGCAAAAGTTTAGGTCAGTGGTTGTCAAATATTTTCATCCCATAGTGGCTATGATTCTTCCCAAAGGTAGCCTTTCCCTATCCCCAAGCTCCTAGAAGCCAATTAATCAATCAACAAGCATTTATTAAGCACCTACTAAGCAGGACCTTCATAGGTGGCAGCTCAAGGCTACCTCCACCAACTGTCTTGAAAAAATACACACATGGAATTTACCTGGCAGACCACACAACAATTATCCAGTGTCTTCTTAACTAATCCGATGCTTGGTCAATATTCTGTCTGCTAAGATATTTGGGAGAGCCAGAAAAATCCAGAAAGCAATCAGATCCTTGTCTGGTGCCTTCGGATAACCCACAGTTCCTCATATTTCTGCTAGAAAGGGAACACAGTAGTCTGCTGCCCCAGAGTGATATAGCATGATGAGAAGTCAACGCTCGGTCAGAAGCACAGGGAATTTCAGTAACTGAATCCTAACCTCCCGCTGCAGTATCCACCAAGTTTTACATTCTTTGTTTTCTGTCTCTTTAACTGCTCACAAAAAAAGACTATTTAGCTACAGATGAATTTGCATGGCAAACTGTAAAGGGAGTCATTTTTCTTAAACCAAGATGCTACAAAGTTTTGTTTGTTCCTAGACCCTCCCTAGATAACTCTTGTCTTTCTGTGTCTGTTTGTCTGTCTCTCTTTTTCTCTGTCTCTTTCTGTCTCTCTTTATCTGTCTCTCTCTGTCCTCTCTCCCTCCCTCTCTCTTCTCCCTCTTCCTCTCTTCCTCTCTCTCCTTCTTTCCTCTCTCCCTCTCTTTCCCTCCCTTTTCACTCTTTTTGTGGTTGTTTGCCTGCATTTTATATTTTTTCTCATTTTTTCCTTTTTGATTTATTTTTCTTGTGCAACAAGATAATTATATAAACATGTACACATATATTGGATTTATATATATTTTACCATGTTTAACATAAATTGGATTATTTGTCATCTAGGGGAGGGGTGGGGAGAAAAGGGAGAAAAATTGCAAGGTTTTGCAAGAGTTAATGTTAAAAAATTATCCATGCATATGTTTTGAAAATAAGAAATTTTAATAAAAAAAGTAAAATAAAATAAATGTAAGCTGCTATGAACCTTGCTTGTTGTCTACTATCTTATTAAAATAGACAAAGAAAGATAAGTAAAAGTTACTATGAGTGCTTGCTGCAAAAGGGGACCACTGGAGTCTTGATAGTTTTTGATGCCCAAGTATCCTATTCTGAACTCCTTATTGATTCCTTACCCAGAACACTGAATGGTATCTTTCAGAATATATCATCTAATTCAAAAGCCTCATTTCTAAAATATATAGGGAATTGACTCAAATTTATAAGAATTCAAACCATTTTCCAATTGATAAATGGACAAAGGAAATGAACAATTTTCATATGAAGAAATTGAAACTATTTCTAGTCATATAAAAAGGTGCTCCACGTCATTATCGATCAGAGAGAGGCAAATTAATTCTGAGATACCATTACACAGCTGTCAGATTGGCTAGGATGACAAGACAAGATAATGATGAATGTTGGAGGGGATGTGGGAAAACTGGGACACTGATGCATTGTTGGTGGAACTGTGAACGAATTCAACCATTTTAGAGAGCAGTTTGGGAACTATGCTGTGCATACCCTTTGACCCAGCAATGTTTCTACTGGGCTTATATCCCAAAGAGATCTTAAAGGAGAGAAAGTGACCCACATGTGCAAAAATGTTTGTGGCAGCCCTTTTCGTAGTGGCAAGAAATTAGAAACTGAATGGATGCCCATCAATTGGAGAATGTTTGGGTAAATTATGGTATATAAATATTATGGAATATTATTGTTCTGTAAGAAATGATAAGCAGGATGAATACAAAGAGGCCTGGAGAGATTTAAATGAACTGATGCTGAGGGAAATGAGCAGAAACAGGAGATCATTATACATGGCTACAACAAGACTATATGATGATTAATACTGATGGATGTTGTTCTCTTCAACAATGAAATGATTCAGACCAGTTCCAATTGTTCAGTGACAAAGAAAGCCATCTATACTCAGAGAAAGGACTGTGGGAGCTGAGTGTGGACCACAGCACAACCTTCTCACTCTTTTTGTTGTTTGCTTGCATTTTGTTTTCTTTCTCATTTTTTTTCCTTCTTGATATGATTTTTCTTGTGCAGCAAGATAACTGTATAACTATGTATACATATATTGGATTTAACATATATTTTAATATATTTAACATGTATTGGACTACCTGAGGAGAGGGTGGGGGGAAGGAGGGGATAATTTGCAACAGAAGGTTTTGCGATGTCAATATTGAAAAATTATCCATGCATATGTTTTGTAAATAAAAAGCTTTAATAAAATAAAATTTTAAAATAAAAGAATATAACCTCTAGAGGTTGCCTTAAATATCCTGAATCTACCATTCTTCTTTCTACTAGATCTACTTCCCCAAGAAAACTCAATGGAGCTCAACTATGGTCTCCTTTTTTGATGCACATATATAAGTTCAATCCTTTATCTGGAAAAGAATCATAGAACTAGACTTTAATTCTTATTTTACCTAAAATTGCCATAAGTTTGGTTTATGACTCTAATAGACTTTATCGTACATGGTACAGGTTAATAAGAATTTCGTCACTGAATAGAAGTCTACACAGTGACCTTCTAGCTATGGTCTAAAACTCTCTTTCTATAGAAATGTGGCTAAGAATGGGACTTTTGTAAAATGGTAGTCACTAGATCGAGGACCTTTTATGTAGTGGAAAGGGATGAGTTATGGAATGCATTTACATGATCTTGGGCATAATACTACTAAGTCACCCCCAGGTCTGTGGACAGAAGCCAGAATTCTCAAGATCTACAAGCCCCTCAAAATTAGAGCCTTTTCCAAGAACAAACCCCAGTTGGTCAAAAGTCTTAATGATAGGAAAGTAGCCTAAAACCCCAACTAGCTGCACTTCAGTCCTGGAAGGATGAAGAAGGAAAGTACTTACACCCTACAGACAATGCTCCAAAATTGTGGACACTAAAATAGGATTCTAATTTCCAGTTTTCTTTTGTTGAGCCTCAACATTTCTTTAATTAAGCTTAATTAAATCTGTTGCAATATTGCTCAATAAAAGACAAACCCTTTCTGAAAACAGTTTTGCGTTCCATTAGACAGAAGAGATCCTATCTCAGGAGTTAGCATCAGCACTGTGCACAAAGCAATTACATCCTTGAGCTGTGAGCATCCTGAAAATTTTGTAGTCATGGGGCTACTTAAGGCCTGTCCCTGTAAATTATCCAGTCTAGCTGTATGTACAACTGCACACATATATTCACCAAGAAACTATTTTACTGCTCAAAAGAGCTGAAAGAAATCTAATCCAACTCCCTCCCTTTTCCAGATAAGAAAACTAAGACCCAGGGAAATTAAATAATGGGCCTAAATGAAGAAATTTGCCCAGGAGGGTAACTTTTACAGAAGTAAAAGTGACAGCGTTGGATTAACACTCAGGTCCTGAGATTCTAAATCTAGCTGTGTTCTCAGTGCACTATTTCTCCCTGCATAATGGTAGCTTCAATTAAACCTTTGGGGATACTATGTAAAGCTTCCATTCAATTCAGGAAATGAAATATAGATCTAGATATGAAAGGAACCTCAGGAAAATAAGTCTCTGCAAGGTTAAAAAGACTTACCGAGGTCAGATAAGGAATAAGATTGACAGGTGGGATTTGGATCCAGGTCATAAAGTCATAAGATTTTAGTTAGACCTAAAGCTGGAAGGGACCTCAGAAACCACCTATCCCACCCCCCTCGTTATATAGAAAGGAAAACTAAGACATAGGGAGGTTAATCCTGCATTGTATTGTTTTTTGAATATGTGCAATCCTAGAAATTGTAGGCTTAAAAATCGGTCTAGTTCAGTAAGACTGACTAGTACTTCTAACACTAAATGGTGTATAAAAACTCACTGGCTCTCTAGTTAAATAAGAACCAGGGAGAAAATTGTACAAGAGTCCCTCAAATTTCCACACTCCTTCCCCCGCCCAAGATCTCAAAGATAGAATCGAATAGACTGCAAGACATTGCCTTTTCTCAAAGCCCTTGGGATTTGCATCTGAGGCAGCAGCCAGGTTCCCATGCAATCCATCAATCATTGCTTTGTCTTGCCCAGATAGAATCTGGGCACCATGTAAGGGGTGCTCATGGCAGCGAGTAGGCTGTGAGGGGGCTCTCCCTTCTGGGGCAAGCCGGCCTTTCTACAACCAAGGCTAGTAGGCAAGCGCAGGGAAACCGATGAGACAAGTCTCCCCAAAAAGCACATGGCAGTAGTTTACTTACCTTGGATTAAAACCGATTCATGTTAGAGCATTTTCTTCCCTGGAGATTCCTGTCTGCCTTGCATGTGGTGACTTGTAGAGTGGTTCATTACCGCTCAGGGGCAAAATCAATGCCGCACGAGCCATTAAAAACAGGTTTGTGAGCACACAAGAAAGGGAGCTTTGTACACCTCGGCCCAATTTGTTTGGAAGGAGATACGCTGTAAGAGCAAAAGCAGCCCGGCATTATCTCAAATTCAAACTAGGGTCTTTTCCTTTCTATTTTTAGATATGAAATAGAGAGCTGGAGGTGCTTACCTGCTTGCGCTCTCTCTCTCTCTCTCTCTCTCTCTCTCTGTCTCTCTCTTTCTCTGTTTCTCTCTATCTTTCTCTCTTTCTCCCTGTCTCTCTCTGTCTCTTTTTCTTTCTTTCGCTCTGTCTCCCTCTCTCTCTCTCTCTCTCTCTCTCTCTCTCTCTCTCTCTCTCTCTCTCTCTCTCTCTCTCTCTCTCCTCTTTCTCTGTCTCTCCCTCTTCCTCTCTCCTTCTTTCTCTTTCCCTTCCTCCCTCTCTCCTTTCTTTCTCTTTATCTCTCTCTCACTCCCTCCCTTTTTCCTTCCCTCACTCACTCCCTCCTTCTCACCCCTCCTCTCTCCCTCTCTCTCTCTCTCTCTCTCTCTCTCTCTCTCTCTCTGTGTCTCTCTCTGTCTCTCTTTCTGTCTCTGTCTCTCTCTGTCTCTCTCTCTCTCTCTCTCTGTCTCTCTCTGTCTCTCTCTGTCTCTCTCTCTGTCTGTCTCTCTCTCTGTCTCTCTCTCTCTCTCTGTCTCTCTCTGTCTCTCTCTGTCTCTCTGTCTCTCTCTCTGTCTCTGTCTCTCTCTCTGTCTCTGTCTCTCTCTCTCTTTCTGTCTCTCTCTCTCTCTCTCTCTCTCTGTCTCTCTCTGTCTCTGTCTCTGTCTCTGTCTCTCTCTGTCTCCCTCTCTCTCTCTCTCTCTCTTTCTCTCTCTCTCTCTCTCTCTCTCTCTCTGTCTCTCTCTCTCTCTCTGTCTCTCTCTGTCTCTCTGTCTCTCTCTCTGTCTCTGTCTCTCTGTCTCTGTCTCTGTCTCTGTCTCTCTCTTTCTGTCTCTGTCTCTCTCTCTCTGTCTCTCTCTCTCTCTCTCTCTCTCTCTCTCTCTCTCTCTCTCTCTCTCTCTCTCTCTCTTTCTCTCTCTCTCTCTTTCTTCTTCTCCTTTCCTTTCCTTTTCCCTTCTCCACCCCTCTCTCAGCATCTTCCTAGATTCTTCCCTTCTCTTTCTATCATTCTGTTTTCAATGAAGCAACACAGATATTATTACAGTTGGTTCCCTTTACTAACACTGGATGGGATGAGCACCCATGGGTTAATCAGCTCATACCGTAAACAAGGCAGTTTATTTCCTGTATCTCGGTTTTCTCACATGTATAATATTTGCCTGAACCAATTTACAGCCATGTCTTAGGATAAAATGGGAATCATGGCATGTCTAAGCAAAATGGAAACTTACATCTTATCTGATAGACTGCCCTCATTCCATAGCTGATAAGAAAATAAGCATTTATTTGATGCTTACTGTATGCTAAGCAATTTCTGCAAATATGAGTTCATTTTTTTTTTCTCAACAACCCTGGAAGGTAGCTGTTATCATTAGCCCAATTGTACAATTGAGGAAACAAAGCCAAGCTGAGGCTAATGACTCCTCAGGATCACACAGTTATATAAATGTCTGACTAGGATTTGAACTCAGATCCTCCTGACTCCAGGCCCAGTGCTCTAACAGTTCTCTCCATAATGAATAGAAAGTAGGTCTCAGAATCAGGAAAACCTAGGTCCAAAGCCTGACAAGCTGCATTATCCTGACCAAGTCTTGTAAATCTCAGTCCAATGAGCAGACTTCTAGACTCCAAGATACAGTGGCATTGATTGACAGAGGGAGTTTCCTCATCAAAGGTTTCCACACTAAGATAATCACAGGCAGAATCCAAAAATTATATATTAATACAAACATAATATAGATTTAGAGTGGGAAGTTGCTTTAGAGGTCATTTAGCCCAAACTCTCATTGTATAAAAAAATAAATGAGACCCAGAGATGAAGTCATCTACTCATCAATCAGAGGCTGAATTTGAACCCAAGTCTCCTGATTCCCGATGTCACTCTTTTTCTACTGTACCACTTTGCCACTTGTTAGTCTTGTGTTCTCTCTACTGACAAATGTGAAAGTATATTTTAAAAATAAAAAGTGATATGTAGGAATTATTTTTGTTATGTTACTAAGAAATTTCACTGTTTTGTCAATGACGTTGCTGTTTTGGGGTTTTGTGGATTTTTTTATTCTGGGGGGGTTGTTTTTTGTTTGGGGGAAGGGGTTTTGTTTTTGTTTTGATTTGGTAGAAATCTGTGATTTCATTGATACAGGGAACCTTCAATGAGAAAACTCCCATCATTGAGACACAATCTAGTCTGCAACTTAGTGTTGGATCATTGCCTGGAGCTTCCAGAGATTTTATTGTCCCAATCCATAGCCATATGTGTCAGAGATGGGACTTAATCCTAGGTCTTATAGACTGGGAGACTGGCTCTTTATCCACTCTACCACAAGGACTCTCAACACTTTACATATTGATTGTCTCAAAATACTCTTCTTGTGGCCAGCTTCCCAGTTTTCCATATGGTGTGTGCTGGAAAACTTGACCCAAGATGGCTCCAAGAAGACCTCACTAAGTCTCAGTCGCCTCATTTATAAAAAAGAGAGAGCTGGATTCAAGGACTTCCAAGATCCCTCATAACATCTAGCTTCTGGATCATGGAATCTCTCTAAATCTCAGTTTCTTCTTTAGAACTCCCAGGACTGTAATAAAACACTTTGCAAACTTTAATACACTAGGTCAATGCTTATCTATTATTCCAACAGTGTTCATAAATCTCCACTTTACTTGCCACAAGTTAGATGTAAGTGCCAGAGATATCACCTTGATAATCATCAAAGGTTTTTATTTTAAAGCCTTTATCTAGGGTGAAAATATAAATAATAATAATAAATGTTAAAGATCAATTAGGATCCTAAATTCTTAGAATTATATTGTTGTTCATCCTTTGTTCTCCCAGAGAACTGATGACAACACAAGATAAATGTCTTGAGTTGGGCATGAATTGGATTTAAGAGAAGCAGAGCTGAGCAGTCATCAACCTCAGTCTTTCCTCCAGTCACGGGAGTCATATATTTGGAGTTGGAAAGGATCTTGGAAGTCACTGAATAGAGACGGAGGTTTTTCACTTTCCAAGTCAGCCAAGTCAAAATAATCACGGATCAAGGAACTTTCTTATAATAGCTTTGCAGTTTTATGAACAATCAATTTTTCTATTCTACATATTATATATGTATAATGGAACATATAGTGGAAATTATTGTTTTGCTCCATAAATTAAAAATAAATTTTTCTAAACTTTTTTTCCGGTTATACATGTATATTAACTTTTAAAATATACATTTCTTTATAAATTAAGTTGGGAAAGAAAAATCAGAACAAAAGGAAAAACCATGAGAGAGAGAAAAAAAAAAACAGAATGTGTATTGATTTACATTCAGTCTCCATAGTAGATGACATTTTCTATCCCAAGTTTATTGGGACTGTCTAAAAATAAAATTTAAAAAAAAATGCATTCTGGATATGGACCTTGACTGTACCTGAAAGCTAAGCTAAAAGGAGATTAGCCATGTTTACCCTAAATTCAATTCAATTCAGTTCAAGTGATATTTATGAAGTCTGTGCTTTGTGTGCTAAGCATTTACAAATATAAAGTAAATACATGTGAAGAACAAACTTAATATGTGCCATAAATGGCAGTCCTTTCTGTGGTGATGATCTATAATGTTGTAGTCCTGCCTGAAGGAAGGGAAAGGATCAGATAAGTCTCAGAAGCACTTTTGGCCCTTGGTTCTCTGCTGCTGTGCACACCCCTAGTGCACAAGCATCCAGTATCTCTCTGTCACCCTCCCTCCCCTTGAGCACAAAATGAGCTATTTTCTCTATTGGCTCTGTTCTTGAATTGAAATTAAGATAATAAGATAATTACATATTACAACCATTACCACTACTATCTTCATGTTATCATTTGAAAAGCCGCAAGTCAAAGAAGCTAGTTTAAAGTGTTTTAAAACTGGTTAATCCAGATTGTAGGAATAGATTAAGATACAGAATTCCCATAGAACCTGGAGAATAGCTTCATCTGCCCTGGAAGGGTCAAAGTTTTACCCTTCCAAACTTGCCTGCAACTCCAGCTTTATCTTATTATTATTATTGGGCTGTAAAGAGCTTCACTTTTTATTTATTTTCCATCCTTTCCCTAATTTCCCTACAGTTTGTAGGGCTGTTGTTTTTGGTTGTTTTTTTTTTAATGGTATCTGACCCCAAGTTCTTGAAAACTCTACTGAGAGAGCAGCAAGCCCAGGCTTGTAAGATGGCTTGTGTGTCCATCATCAGAAGACCAGCTTAGGGAGGCTGCTATAGACTCATTACCAGTTGGTTATCGGGCGAGGACTTTGTCTGACAGCAACTTAGGAAGAACCTTTTGTGAAGGTGGGGGGGAGCTGGGATCTCCTTCAGCAGAGAGAGGCCCCCCACCCACAAAATTAAAGTTCTTTTGTAGTAGCCCCTCACATCTATCTCTTGATTTGAATACCATGTTAAGAGTTAAGAGTCAAAACAGTGACCTTTGTCTGAAATGGGCTAGTTTTGTTCTTTCTCCAGGACATAGGACAGAACAGCCAGTGTCAAAATCTGGCTATGTTTATGTCTATTCAATCCCACAATTAGCAAACAGAGATCAATTAATCCATAAACATTTATTAAGGGCCTGCTATGTGCCAGAGACTGGGCTAAGCCCTGGAAGAAGGATTCATATATGGATGTATGAGCACATATAAGTACATTATTTGTGTATATGTGCTTATTATATATATGTGTGTGTGTGTGTGTGTGTTGTGTATGTAATATACACACACATAGGGATTGTACCTGTGATTTCATTAATATAGAAAACTCTCTCAATAGATGAAAGATGCACCTTCTCTCTATAACTTTTTAGAATGTTTAGTTTTAGAATGTTGCTTAAAACACTGACCAGTATGACAGGACTTGAATCCAACTATTTCTGATTCAAAGGAAGCTCTCTGTCTGCTGTCCAATTCCTTCCCTCTCCTCTCTCTCTCTCTCTCTCTCTCTCTCTCTCTCTCTCTCTCTCTCTCTCTCTCTCTCTCTCTCTCTTTTTTCTCTCTCTCTCTTTTCTGTGTGTGTGTTTCTCTGTCTTTCTGTCTTTCTGTTTGTCTCTTGTCTGTCTCTTTGTCTATCTCTCTCTGTCTCAGAGTCTCTATCTCTGTCTCTGCCTCTGTCTCTTTCTTTGTCTCTGTCTCTCCTACATATATCTCTCTCATTCTCTCTCTGTTTTTGTCTCTCTGTGTCTCTGTGTGTCTCTGTCTGTCTGACTGACTCTGTCTCTATTTCTGTTTCTCACTTTCCCTCTCATAAATATTTATGTATATATATAATATATATATAATGTGTGTGTATTTATATATATATATATGTATATATATAATGTGTGTGTATTATATATATATATATATATAAATAAATGAGGTACCTTACATATAGTTAATTTTTATATTGCACTGTATCCTTTTAAAATATCCTACTATTTTAAACTACTTTGACATACTGATTTATGGGTCTACCTAATTGTTCAGAGAAGATAAGACCAAACAAGTGGCACAAGGTGGCATTGTGAATAGTCAGACCTGCAGGCAGGAAGACTTCCATTCTAATTCTCCCTCAGTCCCTTCCTTGCTCTGTGATCTTGGGCACTTAACCCTATTTATCTCAGTTTCCTCTTCTGTAAAATGAACTAGAAAAGGAAATGACAAACCATTCCAGTATCTTTGCCAAGAAACCCCCAGATAAGGTGAAAAAACTAAAATATGTCTGAAAATGACTGAACAACAACGATAAGCCTGGAACGGGGGCTTCTCAACCTTCTTTTGGTTTATGAGCTTCTTGGGTAGGCTGATAAATTCTCAGAATAATGTTTTTAAACACATAAAATAAAATAAAATATACAGGATTACAGAAGAAACTGATTATACTGAAATAATTTTTCCCATCCAAGTTCAGGAACCTCCTGGAATAAGAATCTCTTTTCTAGTGAAAGCATAAAGGGAATGGAAAATAAGGAAAAAGCTCTCTTTCCTATGAACCAAAGACCCTGGATTTTCTGGTTAAATAAGCCCTCTGTATACTTGAGAGGAAAGCATGTGTCTGTATATCCTTATTCCTACCTTCTTTCAAGTAGCAAATAAAATCCCCACTTCTCCAGGAAGCTTTTCATGATGCCCCTTACTGCCGGTGCCTTCCTTCTAGTGATTACCTCCAACTTATGGAAATGTCTTGTTGGTAATTGTTTACATGTTGTCTCTCCCATTAAACTGTGAATTCCTTGAGAGGTTGGGACTTTCTTATGCATTTCCAGTGCTTAGCTCAGTGCCTTATATATAATAGGTGCTTAATAATTATTGGTTAGTTGGTTGACTATTATTTATTTATATTATTTATATTATTTATGATGATGATGATGAAATTAATCAATCCTTGTAGCAAGTATTCCTTTTTCTCAATCCTGAAATAACTTGGTGTACTAAACCAATTCCGTATGTTTGTGTTTTTATGAGCATTCTTTGACTTGCCTATATGTAACCCACTCTTAGCCCTCACCCATGAATCAAAATTAACTGCCAATATCTGCCCCCATCTTAAGGGCATCCATCTCAGCTACATTCTTCATCCATCTCAGCTATATTCTCCTTGGGAAGGAGAATGCTATAATAACCTGACTTAAATCCAGCGATGTGCTGGTAAATGTTTAACAACCAGTTCTCCCCAAATATCTCTCTCTCTCTCTCTCTCTGTCTCTCTCTCTCTCTCTTTCTCTCTCTCTCTCTGTCTCTCTCTGTCTCTCTCCTTCTCTCTCTCTGTCTCTCTCCTTCTCTCTCTCTGTCTCTGTCTCTCTCTGTCTCTCTCTCTCTCTCTGCCTCTCTCTGTCTCTCTGTCTCTGTCTCTGTCTCTCTCTCTCTTTCTCTCTCTCTCTTTTTCTGTGTCTTTCTATCTCTCTCTATCTCTGTCTTTCTGTCTCTTTGAATATTTCTGTCTCTGTTTCTCTCATTCTCCCTCTGTTTCTCCCTGTTCTCTCTCTACATTAGCACTTTCTCCATTGCTTTCTTGAGACAATCAACAAAACAATAAATCAAATCCTGATCCATAGCAGTTGTCAGTTTCTAAGGTATAAATGCTCACGTTAAAAATTTAACAATCAACTCTCATGAGCCAGTAGGAGTTGGCTCCAGCTCAGACCCAATTAAATACATCCTGACTGAGGAAACTTGCTTTCTGCCAGATCCTGGAGAGACCATTGTCAATAAAGAAATTCCATCCCTAGGGAACAGTTAAAAAGAAATTCTGAAAACCCCAGTCTGTCTCCATCTTGCTCATCAGCCTCCTTCCCTTCAGAAGCCCTGACTCCTTCCATTTTCTAGTGATAGTTTCAAAGAGAGGAAAAGTAAACCCTCCCCAAAAGACCCCAGGGCAATCTTTCAGGAACCCTAGAGGTAAGAGTCATCACTTTACTAGAGCAAAGCAATGAGGTACAACAGAAAAAGTCATTGATCTCAGACTTTGAGTTGGAGGGTAAATCAGGATCATCTGGTCCAACCTGCACCTCTTTAGGGATCTCTTCTGTAATATGTCCCACTTCCTCCAGGAACATTTCCAGTCATTCTGATCTATCTCTTGCCACTGGACCCAGATGGCTCTGGAGAAGAAAGTGAACTGGTGACCACTTCCCTCCCTCCCTCAGATCAATCTAATTTACTTGCAAGACAAGACATCGCTTTCCTGATGGAATGATCCTCTTTGAATGAATGAATGAACCAAGGACAAATGACAACAAAAACAATCTCCAAATAGTCTATGCAGTCTACACTAGAGAGAATCCAGTGATATAAAGCTCCCTCACTCCTATGACTACTCATCCTATCTTGGAAAAGCTCTTGTTTTTAGGAAGTTTTTCCTGATATTCCTCCCAAATTTTCCTCTTTATACCTGCATGAGTTGCCTCTAGGGACCATGCAGAAGAAGTACCATTAGATGGTAAATCCCTTGAGAGAAAAGACTAGCCTTTACCTCTTTTTGTATCCCTAGTGCTTATCCTGGCACATAGTAGGCACTTAATAAATGTCTATTGATTGATTGGCAAATCTAATTATTTCTCCATATACCAGCCCTTCAAATACATGAAGACAGTTATCATGTCTCTACTCCACGTGCCCCAAACCTTCTCATCTCAAAGTTAAGATATTCCTTGAAGAATTCTTCTGGTGTTCTCATCATTCTGATTATCTTTCTCAAGAACTACCCCAATTTATCCATATGTTACCAATCCTTGGGTTCAAATTTTGGCTTTGCTACTTACCATTGAGCCCTCACTTCCCTCATTTTTAAATAAGAGGGTTGTACTAGAGGATCTCTGAAAAGTATCACCCTGGATTCAGAGCAATAAATTAATGCAATTATTTTAAATTGTTAGTTATAATAAAATATAATGAACATCCACTACGGGCTAATTTCTACGTATAGTCCCAAAATAGACACAGCCCAAATATCATCTCCTCTCCAACGAATGCCCACAACCAAAGAAAAACAGCTTAGTGTCTCCAGAACTCCTAGTATAGTTAGGGAGCCAAGAACAATGAGTTTGACACAATCTCCTGGTAGACTACATCACAATTCCAGCCTCAGCTTTTCTGGACAGAGATATTACTGGTCTTGGCTTCCCTTCCCCTATTACAACTAGGTTTCCAGGATCTAGAACAATCAACCTTAGTGTTTATGGCTTTAAATGAGGATGGTGGGAAGCAGAGAAGCAGGGAGTGAGAAAAATAAGCTCAACACTGTTGGTGGTCTAATGTTAAAAAAAAAAATCCCATTCAGGCCATCATCCCCCTTCAAGCTACAATTCTCATGGAACCCCTCAGACCATCTGGCTTTGGCTCATCTAAGTCACCTATCAGGAACAGGGAGTTGGAGCTTCCCAAGACAATATACCATCAATCAATAGATTAATGAAACTTAAAAAATGGAAATCAAGCACAAACAGTACTGGTAACTTCTGTTCCTTCTGCCTTTTATCTACTTTCTTCTGGTTGTCTCTTCTGTTTTTCTTCCTGCCTCACTCTGTTTATTATCACTTCTAAATATATTTGTTCTCATTCAACTTTTTAAGTAGTGAGTTATGTCTTAAATACCATGGGGAGGAAGGGCGTCTTTTCACAACTTCATAACAAATATCTAGTTTATGATTCAATCTTCCTTTAGATTAACAACGATGAGAAAAGCAATTAAAAATAAAGAATTGGTATAATTGGTAAAATCTATGGCAATTTGGTAATGTAGATTTTTAATTGTTGGCGATGGTGGTGGTGATGTTCAGTGGATTCAGTCATGTCCAGCTGTTCGTGACCCATTTGGAGTTTTCTTGGCTGAGATACTGAAAAGGTCTGCCATTTTCTTCCCCAGATCATTTTGCAGACTTAGATGCCTTTCCCTGAGTCATAGCTAGTAAATGTCTGACTCTTGATTTGAATTCATAAGAATGAATCTTCCTGACTCCAGACCTAGCACTCAATCCACATAGATAGATATACCATATAGTTGCCTATAGATTTAATAATTCAAGTTAAATTTAGATTTAAAATTTTTTTTCTGAATCTCTCATTTGATTTTTAAATTTTTAGTTCTTGTATGAATTCTTTGGGGGCAAGTAGTCAGATTAAAATTAGACAATAACAGGACAACTTCTTAACAATGTATAGATGGCCTCGGTAACTAGAGAGGAGCCCATCCCTGAATGTGTTCAAGCAAAAAGTGACTGGTCATTTGCCAGCTATTTGTCTGATTATGAGAGGGTAAGGTGGAGGTCCCCCACTAATATAGTCTTGCTGTCTATTTCTTCCTATAACTGGCTTAAAATCTTCTTTAGAAATTTGGCTGTTTTATTCCTTGGTACAAATACATTTAGTATCATACTACTTCATTATTTATGGTACCCTTTATCAAGATGTACTTTCCTTCCTTATCTTTTACTTTTGCTTTATCTGAGATAAAAATTTTACTCTTGCTTTTTGTTACTTCAGCTGAAGCATAACAAATTTTGTTCCAGTCTTTTTACCTTTACTCTGTATGTGTCTCTCTGGGTCAAATGTTTCTTATAAACAACATATTTATTATAGCATTCTGTTTTTTAATCCACTCAGCTATTCATTTCTGTTTTATGGGAGAGTTCATCCCATTCACACTCACAGTTATAATTAACAGCTCTTTATTTCCTGCCATCCTTTTTTCTTCCCTGGATATACTTTTGTTCTCTCTTTCCATCCTGTCCTTAGTTGTTTTTTTTTTGTTTTGTTTTGTTTTGTTTTAGTCACTCCATCCACTACCTTACCTTCTATCACCCCTTACTCCTTTTCTTACCTTTTCCTCTAGTATTTCTGCCCTTCCTTCTATCCTGTCTCTCCCTTTTTTTTCCTCTTCCTCCTCCTACTTCTTTATAGGATTAGATAAATTTCTATACGCAACTGAATGATTAAGTTATTCTGTCTTAGAGCCAAAATTGATGAGATCAAATTTCATACAACGTTCATCCCCCTCCCTTATTTCCTTTGATTGTAATAGGTCTTTTGCACCTCTAAGTGAACTAATTGTCCCATTATACCTCCCCTTTCCTCTTCTTCCAGTACAGACCTTTTTCTACCCCTTAATGTCTTTTTCTTTTTTGTCATTACATCAGAGTCCATTCACAACCACATCCTCCATCTATGTGATGCCCCCCTCTGTCTGTCCCAGTGACAAATAAAGCTCTCAACAACTACAGATATCATTTCCCCATCTAGGAATGTAAACAGTTTAACCTTTAAATAATATATTTTTTCTCCTGTTTACCTTTCTATGTTTCTCTTGAGTCCTGTTTTTATCAATTAAATTTTCTGTTTAGTTCTGTTGGGGTTTTTCTTGGTTTTTTTTTTTTTTTTTTTTTTAATAGAAATGCTTGAAAGTCTCTTACTTCATTGAAGCTCCATCATCTTCCCTGAAAGATGACACTGAGTCTCACTGGTCTTTTGCCTTCCTGAATGTTATTCCAGGCCCTCTGAACCTTTATTGTAGAAGTTGCCAGATCCTGGGTAATCCTGACTGTTGCTCCTTGATATTTGAATTATTTTTGTCTGGCAGCTTGCAGTATTTTTTCCTTGAAATTTGAGTTTTAGAGTTTTGCAACAATGTTCCCTGGGGCTTTTCTTGTGGAATTTCTTTCCAAAAATGATTGATGGATTCATTCAATGAATATTTTTCCCTCTGTTTCTAGAATATTGTGGCAGCTTTCCTTGATGATCTCTTGAAGAATGTTATCCAAGCTCTTTTTTGGTCACAATAATTATAATAACACACAATAATTTTTAAATTGTCTTTCTGAATCTATTTTTCACATCAGCTGTTTTTCTAATGAGGTATTTCACATTTTGTTTGACTGATTCTTCATGTCTCAAAGAGTCATTAGCTTCCATTTGCCCCATTCTAATTTTTAATGTATGATTTTCTTAAGTTAGCTTTCCTCTTGGGTATTTTGTCCTCATCTGAGTTGGTGTTTTGGCCTTCCCTGTCACCAAAGTTGCTTTCTATGGTCAAGGTTCTTTTCTGTTCCTTGTTCATTTTCTTTCTCTCTTCTTTTGATATTTCCTCCTTTTTTTTTTTTTTTTTTAACTTTTATGGTCAAGCCCTGATCCTGAGATAAAGAAGGTACTATCTCAAGCTTCCAGTGCATCTCTAGCTTTGGCTTTGAGCAACAGGGATCCCTTGTGTTGACAGGTGGTAGCTTTGCTTGCTCTTTTTAAGAAACAATCTGGTTTGCCAGAGTTTGCCTTCTGAGCTGAGATTTCAGGTTGTCCCATTAGTCTGCTCCTCTACTGAGCCAGGACCAAGGTTCTCAGTTACTAATCTGTTGTGATCAAGACCCTCTCACCTGAAATGAAATATTTGTTAATTGTTACTTGCCTTGTCCATTCCCTTCACATACCACAGCTTATTCAGCCATTCCCCAAATAATGGGCAGCTACTCATTTTCCAATTCTTTGCTGCCACAAATAGAGCTGGCATAAACATTTTTGCACGTGTTCTTCTTTATGGTTTCCTTAGGGTACAGTCCAGTAGACACTACTGGGTCAAAAAGTATGCATATGGCCTTTTGGCTATAGTTCCAAACAGTTCTCCAGGTGGTTGGATCATTTCACAGCTCCACCAACAATGCATTAGTGTCCCAATTTTTTCACATCTCCTCCACCATCTTTTCCTATCATCTTAGCCAATCTGAGAGGCGTGAAGTGGTATCTCAGAGTTGTTTTTATTTTCATTTCTCTAACCAATAGTGACTCAGAAAATTTTTTCATAAGATTATAGATGGCTTGGATTTCATCATCTGAAAATTGTTCATATAAATGCAGCCTGAATTTGTCTTATGTTATACACAGTATTCATTCAACAAAATTTTCATGGACCATGATATTCAATAATGTAATCACACTGAAGACTTATTAGTAAGGAATGCCATCCTAGCTCTTAAGTATGTCTACTACTTAATCAGATGGATTCTGGCCTGCTACCACCTTTCTCCTTTTTCCCCACAATCACCAAGGGGCACTCAGAGTAGAGCCCATCAGAGGGACCAAAATAAGGAAGGTCCTATAAGGATTTCTCTAGAATAAAATCACTTTAAAGATTCACAGAAGTTAGAACTAGAAAGAAGCTTAGCGCTCCTCTGATCCAACAGCACGTTTTACAGATGAGGAAAACAAAGCTGAAAAGAATAAAATGACATTTGACCTCTTGTTCATTTTTTGGAACCAAGCTGAAATTGCAAAACACATATGACTTAGTGATTCCTTGGTCCAAAGAACAATTAGCAAATTGTTCAGTCAGGATCCTGTTATCCTAATGGTGTTTGAATTAGCTCTTTTGCCTTCAGTTAAAAAAAAAAAAAAAAAAAAAAAAAAAACATTTATTAAGCACCGACTATGTGCCAAGGATTGTACTAGGTTCTAAGGCAAAAATAAACCAGTCCCTGTCCTTAAGAAGCTCATGTTCTCCTGTGGAGAGGGAGAGGAAGCAGAGGCAAATTCATACAAGGAACACAATTACTACACTTGACTGAATATTGCCCACAATAAGCCAGTATTTTATTTGTCTCTCTAGGACTGATTTTAGATCCTAGGTGAGTTCATTCTCCCAGAACACTATGGAACCATTTTGTGGCATAAATTATAAGTCTAAATGACTATCAACAATACTCACTAGTTGTATATCTACTTTAGGCAGAATATAATTCTGGAGATGGGTGAAGATACTAATTACAAAGGAATTAAATCATCCTAGACTTCAAGGTAGACAGCAATCTGTGAATACATTTTTCCCAAGCCCTTGACTCTCAGAGAATAATCCATAGACTCATTGGTCTAGGAAAAACCTAAAGTGTTACCCTTTGCCCATGGATAAGTCAACACTTAAACAATCCAATCAGTCTTCAGGAGTAGATTATCTCCAACTGCCTTTTGGAGTCTCCAGAGTAATTCTGATCTTAATCACCAGTTCAGCTATGTCATTCATCTAATCAACAACAGCTCACAGAATTTAGTATAAAGTCCCTAAATTCAAGCACTTCTAGAATTGAATCCCTGCCCACCTCTCCAACTCTATCTTCAACCTCTTAATAAAAACCTTCTGACCTGACTAGACTATTGATAAATTGTCTTCTTCATATGCTTCAACAATTCACACTTATATGTCTTTGCCAAGGAAGTTTCTCCCACATAAAATATTCTACCTTCCCCCTCTTCTGCCCAATCTTGTTTCTGTCCTTCCTTAAATTCACAGATAATCTATGAAGTCTTCTCTACTTATCCAGGTCCACCACAACCTTTTCCCCTCCAATTGCCATGCCATGACCAGGCACTCAACTAGCTATTGTAGGATATCGAGATATACTGTTGCATACTTTTTCAGTCTTATGATGCTATTTGGATTACGTATCAATATAAATTAGATTCATTTATAGGTGTAGAATCCTAGTCCTATCAATTTAAATATAGTAATTCCTGGATTAACAAATAGCATGTATTCAATGATATATGCTACTGTCAAAAACTCATTTTACAGGCATAACAATAATAACTGATGTTTTTAAATTTTGCAAAATGTTTTAAGTGAATTACAACTATCCCGTGAAATAATACAGGTACCCATTTTACAGATAAGGAAAAACTCAGTGATAAGTGACCTGTTCATTGTACATAGCTTGTCATTTTTTATCTTATTTTGTAGATCCTGGTTTGGCAGATTATCTCTCCCTTCTTCCCATTCAAGGGAGGTGCCTGATGCTCCCCAATCTTCAAGGCTTGTCCTTTTCAGTATCTTGAACATGGAGCTCTAAGTAAAGACCCTGGGAATTATATTTCTTCCCAAGACCTTTAGTGACTCAGACTCCTTTGCAAGGCAACCAATCCAAGACTTCCTGGAAGATGTGTTATAGAATGAGCTCAGCCCCTTCTACCGATAATAAAGCTATCCACAGCTGCATCCAGGGAGCATCTCCTGATTCCTAGATAGCTGAGTCATGCAAATCTCAAGAGAAAGACTCTCCTCAGACAGGTCTTGGCCCTAGTTCCCCCTTCTTCAGAGACCAGTGTTTGAAATAGGAGCATTGCCTGCTCTTCCTCATTTCCCACCATTGAGCCTGTATTGGGAAAACAAGATCTTTCCATCCCTTTCACGCTCTGTCACCTTCCTTTTTTTTTTAATTAAAGCTTTTTATTTTCAAAGCATATACAGGGATAATTTGTCAGCATTAACTCTTGCATAGTCTTGTGTTCCAAATTTTCCCCTCTTTCCCCCCACCACTAGAGGGCAAGCAACCCAATGTATGTTATACATCTTAAAATATATGTTAAATCCAATATGTGTAAACATTTATACAGTTCTCTTGCTGCACAAGAAAAATCATATCAAAAAGGAAAGAAAATGAGAAAAAAAAAATACAAGTGAACAACAACAAAAAGACTGAGAATGCTATGTTGTGATCCACATTCAGTCCCTACAGTCCCCTCTCTAAATGCAGATTATCTCTCTTCATTACAAGATCATTGGAAATGGCCTCAATCATTGTTGGAAAGAGTCACATCCATCAGAATTGATCGTCTGACAACTTTCTTAAAAAAGACTTTGTCCAAAAATCAAGATATTCCTATAGAATAGAGGCTTCTTGGAGGCAAGCTCTAAGTCTTAAACCTCTTTTTTGTTTGTTTTTCCCAGTGTCTGTCTACTAGTACCAGCAATCAATACATGTAAATTGATCCATCAGACACACACATTCAACTTAATTAGATAATCGTTACTGCTCTGAAGTAGGCGTCATATACATCATGGTTTGATAGCTTTTGAGGGGAAAAATAGACTGATTTGCCACAAGAAACCTGAGTGCTACATAAGAAACTCATTTCTCTTCAAAGCTACACCCAGAGACACACCTGAATACATTTTTCAACTTCCTTTAACCTTGAATGCTTTTCACCCACTGGGATATTATCTGTTGACATCCAACATCTGTTGTGCATCTTCGAACATTGATCCCCGTGGTGTGTCCTTTGGGTGAACAAGCTCACTCTCTTACACTGGCTATAAAATATTCAAGAAGATTTGGACTCTCCTCTTTTTCAATTGACATTTTTCACCCCTCCTTTTACTTTGATTTCAATTTGATTTTATTTCTCTTTTGTGCCCTGTTTTGCTTTTTAAAAATAATGATGGCTTTTCCACTGGCTGCTGTCTGTAAGCCACATGGCCCTGGCTAGGTGCTCTCAAACTCATAAAACTCAAAGAATTGGGGTGTGAGTTTCCACTTTTAGAAAAAATCTTGCACAAAGCTCATTTTAATCAACAATAATGCCTTTTTAAAAGGTCAAGTCTATTTTCCTGGGCAAGATGTTTTCAGTATTCGGGATCTGCCAAAAGTTATACTGCAGGGACTTGTCATAAACTTATAGGTGTTACCATCTCCTCCCTCATCACTGCCCTTTTGAAGTTCTAGCTTTTAAAGGAGGATGATAAAAATAATCACACAAACATTTATTCTTAATGAAACACGTTTAAAAGCAAGGGATCAAGACACTTTTCAAAACAAATTAAGCTTCCCAGGTATTCTTTCCCGAGCATAAATAGTTGTTAGACATGGACAGCAAGAATTTGAAGGGACCTTAGAGATTATCTCATCTAACTCCATTATTTTAGAGGTAAGAAAATTGAAGTGCAAGAAACTTGGAATGATCCCTCGAAGATGTCCGTAACAGAGCCAGATCTTCTGAGTCCAAATTCAAGGATCATTCTACCACACCACCAATATTTAAAGCACACAATAAGCCAGTAATTTTTCCAAAAAAAGAAATCAGTCTTTTTTTTTTTTTTTACTAACATAACATGCACTCTACAAATCATCAAATTTTCTCTAAAACGATGAGTTTGAAAACAATGGCTGTGGCCCTCTTAAATCATTTAAAGGGTACTACTGCAGGGGAAGTGTCTGAAATAATGAGGATTAGAGGTTATTTTTTAAATTCACAGTAAGGCGTGTCTCTAGGGCACTGTATGGTTTTCAGATAAGAAAACCCATATTCAGAGCTCTTAAGTGATTGACCCATGATAACATGGTGTCCACCAACAAGTATTTATTTAGGACTGGTTAGGCACTGTGCTAGATGCTGGGAATGCAAAGTTAAAATGAAACTATCCCTGCCTTCACCCTCGAAGATCTAACCTTCTATACATGGGACATGTGTGCCATTCTATCTATCTGTCTGTGTGTAGCCTTCATGGATGCTCTGGATATTTTCTCAACTCCCATGACCATTGACAACTAAGTCCCTAGGAGGCTGGCTTATCCTAAGGGATAATCCTAGGGAGTTATAGGGTTTTCTCTAATGCAATCAGCTCAAGCCTCCACTCTAGTTTGTTCTCCCCAGTACTAATCTCCAATTTCAGGTTGTCTATCACTGACTGACCCAGTGATTAGTACTCCAGCATCTTTTAACCAATTAATAACCATAAGCTTTAACAAGATATTTACAGAGAAGATATAGTGAGAATGGAAGTACAAAAACATCCTTCCTGAAATAGGGGCATTCTGTTCCCTTTGGTTGTTGGACCAGATTACTAAATTACTACAAAACATCTACCCAACCAAATTAATTTTAAATTAGGGCACAATTGCTAGGCAAGTTGCTTGTTTTCTGCAACGCATACTATCTATCAATCAATAAAGTGCCTATTTATTTAGTGTCTAATATGTGCCAAGAACTCTACGACGTATAGCATCCCATCATCTTTGAATTTACTGATATTTGGGTTAAGCAATTGCTTCTTCATTGACTTTGCTGCCCAGAAAATTCTGTCATCAGTGGGTCTCTGCTCATCTGCTATTTATAAGACCCTGTACTAAGGAGCAAAAAGTCACAATCAAGAGCCAAATCCAGGATGGACCTGGGACGGGCACCTTTGCCAGGGGCTCATGACAATTGGTCTTTCCATCTCATGACAATTGGTCTTTCCATCCCAACATAGTCAGGAAGGAAAAAAAAGACCAATTTGAATTGTTGGAGGCTGGTATGTGTTTACCCAATTCAGTTGCTAATGAATCCCCCTTATCAATACATATTAAGAGATTCAGGAATAAACATGGCATGTCTGCCCAGGGTTGGAATATAGTGCCCATGCTCCTTAATCCTCTCATTGGCTAGCATCTTGCTACCTTTCTCCTCATCTTCACTACCTGTATATCAGAAATTGTGCACTTCAAACATATTGTGCACATGCCCAGCCTACCTGGGGCTACTCCAGGGCTGCCTTTCCATTGCCAATGGAAAAGTTCTCTAAACAGGGCAAAAAAAGGGGGAAGGGGAGAAGGGTAATCTGGCCACTATCCCTCAAAGCAATTCCTCCTCAGGAACTTTGCTTGAATGCTCTCCCCTGGCTCACCACTTACTCTATATCTCTTGACCCTGCAATTAGTTGGATACTTTATAGATGATCCACAAGACCAGACCAGGTTTCCTCAAGCAATCTGAGAATATTTCTACATTATTCCAGTTCATTCGATGATTTTGAATTTTTTTTCACATTTAGTCTTAAGCCTTTGACTGATATGTGTTCTCATCTAATTCAATATCATCTTATTTACTTGGAGTAGAATAAGGAAATTGTTTAAGGGAGTTAATAAACAGATGAATGTTCATGGAATTGATGAACCCTTACACGCATACACACAAAATATACACGCATATTTAATATTAGTGGCATATACAAAATTCAAGAATAATTGGGGTGAGGGGAATCAGGATAGGTCTCAAGTAGAAGATGCTAAGGCTTTAGTTAAATCTTGAAAGACACTAAGGATTCCAAAAAGTAAGGGTGAAGAGAAAGTTCATTTTGTGCATGGAGGGACAACCGGTGCTAAGGTATTAAAAACAAGAGGGGGACATTTCTCTCCCAGCTCCATTCCTGACTCTGGACTTTTCTTCTGCCTCATCAGTAGCCTTCTTATCCACTTACAGAGCCTCCTTCTCTCATTGATGGGCTTCTGGCTAAAATAATCATTTCATGAAATTCCCAGAACATCCATGCTCACTTTTTTTTCCTGAACCATTCCTTTCCCTCCTGACTTCTCTACCTCTTCCCCAGCAGCCTTGTATTTTCCTTCGCCCAGTCCCCAAATCCCCCAATTTCTAGCTCCTTTTATGTGTTGTCCTATCATTCTATTAGACTGCAAGGTCCTTGAGGATAGAGACTATCCATTTTTTTAACCCAGAGCGTGGCACATGCTCAATAAATGCTTCATATATGTATCTATTCCATGTGGAAAATAGCCAGACCAGTCAGTTTGGCTTGACAAAAAAAAAAAAAAAAATGGATGAAAGGGAATAATATATAACAAGCCTAGGAAGATGTGTTGGAATCAGGTTGCAAAGGATTTTAAATTTCCAAAGGAGACATTAGGGTTCAATCCTAGATTTTAAAACGAACCAGAGATTATTGAGTAGGAGAATAACACAGAGCTTTAGGGAAATCACTTTGGAGAGCGTAAGAGCTAGGTTTGGAACTCAAGTCTCTTGACACCTTGTCTGGTGATCTGTTTACAACCTTCATTAAACAGAAGTTTGTTGTTGACAAAATACTTTTCTCACAGCAGCTTTGTGAGGTTTGTAATCATTCATTTGCATATTGTTTGATGTAAGACTGAAAGAAAAATGTTTCATTGAGAAGTTTATTTGATGTAATATTCCCGAAAATCATTTTAAAAGTAATTCAAGAGGCAGCTAGTTAGTGCAGTGGAGAGAGTACCAGCCCTGAAGACAGGAGGACCCAAGTTCAAATCTGGTCTCAGACACTTAACACTTCTTAGCTGTGTGACCCTGGGCAAGTCATTTAACCCCAGTTGCCTCAGGAAAAAAAAATAACTCAAGACAATAAAAAGTCTAGAATTAGTTTAACATCATTTCATAGTTAGGGGAAACTAAGGCCACAAGTGGAGAAATAACTTGCCTAAGAGGATACAGTTTAATTAAGTAGGAGAGCTGAGATTTGAATACTACAAATACCTTTTTCATTATTCCATATTTCCTCTTTTTTATTTAAAAAGTCAAAGGCACTTGGATGTCTAAATAACATGATATGGTAGGAAAGACAAAAAGTAATAATAGTTAACATTTGTATAAAATTTAATAGTTTACAAAGCACTTTGCATATGTTAACTCATGTGATCTTTACAACAACCTTGTGATGTAGATGCTATTAATTATGCCTATTTTATAGATGAGAAAATTGAGACAAGGGGATTAAATGAGTCACATAGCTAGTAAGTTTCCTGAATCCAAGTCTAGCACTCTATCTATTGTGCTATTAGCTGACTATCTGTCTTGGAGAGAGAAGAACTGGGTTCAAATCATTAGTTTGACCTTGACTAGGTATGAAGTTCTAGGCAAATCATTTAAGCCTATCCAAGCCTCAGTTTCCTTAGCTGTAAAATGGGATTGATAATAATAGCCCTTATCTCACAGGGTCATGATCTGACTCTTAGGCTATAATGATAAATCCTCAAGCTCTTTATGAATTTCAATTATCATTATGTAGCGAGAATTCCATTTAGGTACAGGTTAGTCTCAGTGACCTCTGAGTTTTCTTCCATGAGTCTGTGAAAAGAACCCCCTTGATGCTTCCAGAATTGACTTCCCTATTATTTTACAAGTTAAATCAGACAGCAGGGAACTCCAAAGCAGCGATCCAGCTCCTGAAAGCCACTAAGTGAAAATGCACAGCAGGAAAGGCAGCAGGCGAGGTGACAGAATAAACAGCCCAAATAACACTTCCTCTGGCTCCCTCCCTGTACTCCATGGCATCCATCATCCTTAAACCAATCAGAAGGCTTTACATAATGAACACCTTCTTGGGGAGGAAAGCATTTATGCTTCAAAACCAGGAATTAAAGCAAGAGTTGTGCAAAAGCCCCTGAGGTCCTGGCCCCGGACTCTGGAGCAGGTAAGCCCACCACCTTATCCCACCCCACCCCAGGTAGCTGCCTCAGAAAGCCTGGCTGCCTCAGTACCTGACCTTACCTGTTTTATGAAATTATCTATTCCAACGATTTCACAGGATCCTGAATCCAGAACGGGAAGAAATCTCCAAGACCTTCTAGCGAACCCATCTTAATTTTCTAGGTGAGGTCAAGGAAGTTAATGATTTTGTCCTGAGTCACATAGAGATTGTTCAGCATTTCTTTGTGACTCCATTTGGGGTTTTCTTGGCAAAGATGCTGGAATGGTTTGCCATTTCCTTCTCCAGCCCATTTTACAGATGAGGAAACTGAGGCAGGCAGTCATATGTCTGCTCACAAAACTAGTATCTGACTTTTCCAGAGTCCGAACCCAGAGCCCTATCTATGTATCACCTAGCTGTCCATAAGTCACAGCGATAGTAAAAGTCAAAGGCCTGGGCTTCTCATTACAAAGCCATGTCCACTGCAGCCTATGAACTCACAAATTTCCATCTTTACTCCTCTGTCATTTAGACGGATCATTTATTCACATGCTGTCTGCCCTGACAGAAGGAAAACTCTTTGAGAACAAAGACAAATGCATTATTGTCTTTGTAACACAGTAGATATTCAATAAGTGCTCATTAATTTGCCTTGCTTCTCCCTCCCATTGGTTGCGGACTTTATGTATTATAGATTACCCTTAGCCATTCCTGGGCCACGGAGGAGGAGCTGTGTTCCCTGACTAGGACCGCACAGAGACAAGAAGAAATGTCAAGTTAAGGTTCTAGTGACAAAGACATGAGGCTTTTAGCAACTATATAGGATTATTCCATCTCCCCAGGACTCCAATAATCATTCACCTATTGTGGCCCAGGAAATGGATTTGAGTCATTTTTCTATCAAGAAGCTGATAGCCCAGCATCAAATAAGACACAAATCCAATGAGATATAATTATAGTATTTTAATAATAGGGTACCACCTAGTACCATGAACAAATCCAGCCTCAGTCATTTACTAGCTAGGTAACTCTAGGCAAGTCACTTAATCCTGTTTGCCTCAGTTTGCTCATCTGTAAAATGAACTGGAGAAGGAATGGCAAGCTACTCCAGCATTTTTGCCAAGAAAATCCCAAATGAAACCCCAGAGAGTGAGACATGACTGAAATAATTAAACAATAAATAATAATAATAACAGCTAATATTTTATAGCATCTGAGGTTTGCAAACTAAAGTTCATAAGCTGCTCAGTATATATTACCTCATTTTGATCCTCAGAGCAGGTCTGTGGTGTAGGTGCTATTACATACCCATTTTATGAATGAGAAAACTAAGGCTGAAGGAAGCTCAGTGACCTGTCCAGCATCACTCAGCTACTCAGTGAATGAAGCATAATTCTAGCTCAACTGACTCATCTATATTTCATCTCCTATTGCACAATGCTTTTAAACTTATCCGATCCAGAAAAACTTTATGGCAGAGTGCTGAGAGAATTCGCAAAAGTCATTGCTGAGCTCAGATCAGTGACCACTGAAAAATCCGGGTGGACAGAAAGGATAGTGTGGTTATAGAGCCACAATATTCCAAGAGAAGAAGACAGATCCTACAAACTTCTGAATTTGACTTTTACTATTGGCAAAACTCTACAACACATATCTATACCTGGGTGTGAACAAAATATCAGGTAAAGTGATATTCTTGTAGAGATGTGGAAAATCTGATGGTATATTTAGGAAGTGATCGAATGATCAGGCTAAATGATTAGTAATTAATATGTAGATAGATGACAGTCTGAAAGTAAGAATTCAGTGGGATCCGGATGTCAGACATTGAGATCCAACCTGTGGAGTTCAATATTGTCATCAATGATTTGGATAAATACATAAATAGATCCATACATATATACATATAGATACATAGAGATATGTAGATATAAATCTACACTTATATATATATATATATATATATATATATATATATATATATATATATGACCTATTTACAAAATTTCTGGATGAAATTAATTCTGGAGGAAGAGCTAACTTATTGGATGACAACCAGCATTACAATAGGCTAGACCGATAGTTCAAATCTTAATAAATGAAATTTAATAGGAATATACATCAATTCAACTTGGATTCAAATAAATAAAATAAACAAAAAATAGGATGACAGAAAATCATAGCTAAACAATTTATGGGTTTTTGAAATCTATGTGAAAATATTTACGGGATTGTAGACAATGCAAATCAACAATATCCTGATGATAATAGGAAATGCTCTCTTAGACCACATTACGAGAAATGTAGTTTTCAGAGAAAGAAAGACGCCCCCGCTATCATCTGCACTTGAAGATCAAATCGGAAGCTTCACGCACCACGTTTTAGGAAGAACATTGACGAATTAAAGTCATCCAGGGAAAGATGACCAGGATGAAAAAAAGGGGGCTGAATTTAATGTCATATGGGAATTGGTTGAAAGAACTGGAGAAATTTAGCCTGGAGAAGAGAAAACATAGGTGTCTTTAATTATTTAAAAGACTGTCATATGGAAGATAGATTAGACTTGTTCTGTATGGCCCCAGAGGGCAGAAACTAGGAGAAATGGGTGGAAGTGCAGAGAGGCAGATTTAGATTTTGATATACGAAAAAACTTCCTTGCAATTAGAGCTATCCAAAAATAGAAGGGATTGCCATAGGATGTAATGAATACCCCTTCACTGGAAGCAATCAAGAAGAGGCTAGATGATCATTGGTCAAGTATATTCAGGTACAGGTTGAACTAGATGGCTGCTGAGGTCCTTTATGACTCAGTGACTTGGATGCAGGAGTAGTTTGGGATCAGGTATATCAGTTTCATGTCCTGCAACCCCATTCAGAAAACGTTTTCCTACTTGGTACTCTAATACAGAAGTGTTTACATACATCTAAAGTACATTAAGGTCAGTTTGTATATCATTCCTTTCTGACTTTCTCCCTAATACTAAATATCTATTTTTCTGATTGTTTTTCCAAATTTGAGATCCATTTGCACTAGTATGCCATTACAAAGGCCATCCCAAGAGTTCCACGTTGAACTACTAACATCCAAAATGGGGTCTTGGCAAATCCCATAAATAATTGAATGTTCACTTCCCCCCACCAACCTTCTCTCCTCTACCACAGAACAATCCTGCCAGCTTGCCACTTCTTGGAAGACCCTTCCTCAAAATTCCCAGGTATCCTTTTGGGTCAGTTTCAACACCCTCCCTGTTCTTTGCAACACCTCCAGGCTTAATCCATGCTATAAATTCCATTCCATTAACATGTTGAATCTTTCTCCCAGATTATTAACCAAGATGTGAAATCAGATAAAAACTTAATCCCTAGTCCCACAGCTAGGGCTACTCAAGACAGAGCTCATTAAATATATCTGTCAACGATGGATTAAATCAGTACTAAGCCTAAAATTGATTGGATGTGGGGGGAGGTGAGAGAAAGCATTGGTTGCACAACTATAATATTTTAAGGTGTGGCCAATTAAACACATCCACAGCAAACTGTAGGTTATGTTGGGCTTCTTAATTGTAATGGCAGTTGATGAGAGAGGAAAAAAAAAAAAAAAAAAAAAAAAAAAAAAACTGATGTATCCCTAGGGAGCCGAGCATTCGTATACCAATGTGCTCATTAAAACTGGAAATAACAACTAATAGGGACAAATACATATAGCAGAAGCAAGTAGACACAATCCCTACATTGATTCTACTGCTATTTCCCCTTGCCAAGAAAATGGCGTGTTCTGGAAAAATGCTTAAAGTCATATCTTGCTAAAGTTCTTCTCCATCATTCTGTCATTAGCAACCCCATCATAATAAACTTTGTATTTCTATTGTGCTTTCTGATTTCAAAGCGCCGAGCAGACCCATTAACTAGTTAATCAACAAGAGGGATCAGATTTTGATAGAGTGTTTTACCAGCACATGCATTTCTAACATGTCACTGGAGGATTCACAAGACAGCTTTCCTGGTCCACAGTTCTGATGTAATATGTTTGGCATGTTGTCAGGTTTCAGATGTACATAACTTTTTACCTACCCAATGTCAGCCTATTTTCAGAACTAAAGGAAACCTGATTTTGCAAATCTTTCAATGTTTAAAAAGAAAAAGTTCCTCCTTTCCAATTAGGTGATACAGGAAATTATCCACTCTTTAGATACATAAAAAAAAATTAAAAAGCTAGGCTGAAGAAAATGAAATTAAGTAAATATCCTGATTTGTCTTTAAGTGAGAAAGAGAACAATCTGTGATTCTTTGAAATAAAATCCAAGGAGAGTTGGGGGCTGTGCATTTATAATGGGAAGCAGATGTGAATGTGAGAATGGTATGGGGCCATCAAAGGCCCCAATATGTCATCGAAGCATATTTTATAATATATGAATGTTGAGCAGGACACTATCAGGGCAGAAATTATATCATTTTAAAACCTTACCTGGTGGCTCATAAGTTTGATTATTACACCCTGCGCTTCGAAAAAAAAAATCTTATTGGCTTTTCTCTTCCTGCTGTTCATTTATGAGTCTTCACTGGTGATGGGCAGTGAGAGCAGATATTCCTATTTCATGTCTCTCTCGTGGCAGGCTTCATTTTCTCATCCTAATTCCCATGCCCCCGTGCTGTTCTATTTGAATTGCCAATGCTGCTGAGGAAATGGCTTCTCAAATATTACAATCCTGTTTTCATTGACTTTCTTTACACCCCATGACCACATTTTCATTCAGCTCAGGTTGCAAAGCTTTTTACTTTTCAAAATTTAGATTTGAAATCAGAGGAACTTCACGGTCCTCCTTCGGTAAATTGCTCTTTTTTGATAGAAGAAATCAGTCTTAAAAAGCTGCAGAAATTTTACAATTATTAGATATTGATATTTCACTTATTTTCTCAGAGCCTCAGTTTCCTCATTTGTAAAATGGACTAGATTATTATTAAGGTCCCTTCCGGATGTCAAACCACGGCTCTATGATCCTATTCCTTTGAAGATGAAGCTATGTTTGTATTAAACTAAAGAGATTTTTCTAGTTTTGTTGCAAAATATCAAGCTCTGAACAAGGCAATTCCAACTGAGTTGCCATTTTGTACTTTGAGCACTTGATCTGAAATTAAAGTACTCAAATTCAAGTACCATTACTTACCACCTGTGTGATCTTAAGCAAGTCATCTCTCTCAGCCTCAAGCTCCTCATCTGTCAAATGAGGCAGTTGAACTAGGTGTACTTGAAGTTCTTTTCTGGATCCAAATCTATGGTAACATCATACTGGATTTGAATCTAAGCTCTGCTCTTCACTACCTCTGTGACTTTGGGCAGCAAAGGTCCTGGATAGACTACTAGGACTAGAATTAAGAAAATCTGAGTTCATTGTATTGGTCAACCTGCTATCTGGGGGACGGGGGAAGGAGGGGAAAAATTAGAACAAAAGGTTTGGCAATTGTCAATGTTGTAAAATTACCCATGCATATATCTGGTAAATAAAAACTATTAAATTAAAAAAAAATCTGAGTTCAAATCCAGCCTCAGATACTTCCTAGCTATGTGACCCTAGACAAGTCATTTAATCCTATTTGCCTCAGTTTCCTCATCTGTAAAAGGAGAAGTGATGATCTCCTCAATCCCTTCTAGCTCTAAATCTATGGTCCTTTGATAAAAACTTGTAACTTGTGGGAAATAGGGGAGACAGGGAGAAAGATGAGAAAGAAGGATAGAGACAGTGCTCTGGTTAAAGAGAAGGGTTGATCAGCAATTTTGTTGTTTCCTACTCTTACTCCAATACTTCTTGTGTAAATAGAAATAAATAAATTTTAAAAATAAATTTACTTGTGTAAATAGTGCTAGATAAAGGTACAAGTGTTCTCGAGTATGTATTGAGTCTATAGGGGCAATGTAGATAAAACTAGAACCCTAGATTTTAAGATCTCTGAAGGGAGGATATGTCTTATTTCATTTTTGTATCCCTAGTGACTAATCCAGTGCCCTATACTTAGTAATAAAATGCTTAAGGCACTCTTCTACAGCTACAATGACAAAAATAAGTTCTTTCCCTCAAGTTTTTTCCTGCTAGATACTAGGGAGGACAAAGTGAGATTTGTGACTTTGCACAGCCCTCACTCACTTCAATCTAATTCACTTGTGTGTCATATCATGGTCCTTTTCAAGAACAAAGGGCAAGCATCAATAATATATATATACACATATACATGCATTCACATACACATATACATGTATACATATACACATGCTCATGTACAACTAGATAGCAGAACTTTAATAAATGTTTGTTGAAATGATGGGTTTTTTTTAATTCTGAAATCCTAAAAAATAGTCAGTCCTGGAAGAAAAAAGTATGTTTAGCTTTGAGCCCAAGTGAACATATTTGATCTGCCTCTAGCCAAGAATTAGGGGAAAATATGATGACAGCAGAGATTCTCCAGAAATACTAGCATAACCCCACCCTAGTTAACTTAGAAATTCCAAGTGTTATCTTCATTTTAAAAGCCTGGCCTTTTATAAATACCGTCCTAGGACTTCTATTACTGTTCATTTTATAGTTCCGATGGCCTGAAAAAAATTGCTTTTTTGTTCCTCCAGAATTTAACCAACAGCATTTTCCTGACTTGAATAATATTTTTTAACTTGTATATAGAATGAGCTGTGCTTTAAATGCTTCTTTGTAAGTAGGTTGTTTGGAATTTAAAACAATTTTCTCATAGAAATAATATCTTAAATAGGAATTAGGTTCCAAGACTAGCCCACAAAAGCTATTTTTACCCATAAAATAGTCTATACTGCTGTCAACATGTGCTGCCACCATTATTTTTTTATTTTATTTTATTTTTTTTACTGGACTTGTGATTTAGTTGGTGGGTCCGGAGGAGGATGGGAAGATGGGAACATTGAGACTTGCCAAGGTTCACATAATCAAAATGTGTCAGTTAGCATTTGAAACCTGGTCTTCTTGATTCCAAATGTGGTTTTCTATCTGCTATAACATACTGCTTTTCCTGCCATTACCATCTGTGTCATTTCTTCACATATTTTCAGCCCTCCATCGCCAGCCAAGGCCCAGGTGGGTGGGGTCTGCTGTCAATAAAGAATTAAAAAAAAAAAAAAAAAAACCTCCATCTACTTAATCCACTACCATCTGGACCCAAAACACTGAGAGTTCCAGTCCCAATTGGGACTGTAGACTTCCTAGTTAGCATGTTGTTCAATTATTTCAGTCATGACCAATTCTATGTGACCCCACGAATCATACTGTCCATGGGATTTTCTTGCCAAAGACAGTAAAATTGTTCCTCATTTCCTTCTCCAGCAGCAGAGATAAAGTGTCTTTCCTGAGGCCCAAAGCTCTGAATTTTCTGAGTCTGGACCTGAACTTGGGTCTTTTGACTCCAAGCCCAGACCTCTAGAAATAAATGGATGCAAGTGCTTGCATTGCCTCAAGCTCCAGAACTTGAGGCTCTGGATATACAAGGACTGGAAATACAAGGACAATGAGTAAGGTAGTTCTTTTCTTAAAGACAAATTTCTAATACTTATATACACACACATATATACCTTGACTGGCCAACAATGGTGCCCAAACCAAGCCCCACTTGGTCATAATTTGGCCCTGATTGGTTCAAAGTGAATGTAAATAGCAATTGTTTCTGTTTTGGCCAGAAACCCTGAGGGTCTAGCTCTTGAAAACTGATTTTTTTTTTTTAAACAAGGTAAAAGAGGCCATTCTCTGTCTCATTTTCTACTCAGCCTTAATCACTGGTTGGTTGGGCCCTGCCTCCGTCAAACTAAGACCTTAACTTTAAAAGCCCAAGGTCTCCCATTTCAATCAGAGCCATCTCCAACCTGGCCACTGGACCCAGATGGCTCTGGAGGGGAAAGTGAGGCAGGTGACTTTGCCCAGCCCTCTCCCACTTGCATGTCATGGTATCCCCTTCCTGATGTCATGATTATCTTCCAGAACAAAGGATAAGAAGCAATAACAATGACATACATACATTATATATGTACACATACACCTATGTACACATGTGTACATATACATATACTTAATACTCATAACATATGTAGATATTTCTAAACATGTGTGTTTGTGTCTAGAGAGTTTTGACCTGGGCACTCACAGAAGTGACATGTAGAGCCATAGATTAGTTAAATGGCAGACCCTGTTCAGAAGCAATGGTTCTCTTTATTTTTGTTATGACCAGAGGAAAAGGCAGGTATGTGCTGGCAAACAAACGGCAAGAAGATTGGGAGAAAAGCTGGGGAACCATGGTCTGGTCACATCAGTCATGTAGTCTGTTGCTATGATATTCTCCAGTAGTCTGCAGCAGATGGCCATACCCTTAACCTTACCATCAAACCAGAGCATTTCACTTCCATGGTCCCAAAGTCCACAATTTCTCCTTCTAATTGCAGCCTTTTCTCATTCCATCTTTCCCTTTTCTCCTTCTTACTTTCTGGATTTTGTTACCATTCTTCAGCTGTTTTCTCACCCTGGAACATCCCTCTGACCTCCTTCCATCATTGACAAGGACTTCTCAGTTCTCCATTTGGGGGAAAAGCCCAGGATGGCAATGCTGGCTCTACTTCTGACTCCCCAGACTTCAAGGCCATGGCTTCTTCTCCCTCCACACACAAATTTTTTAGTTCTCTTTTATGTGTTATCTTCCCATTAGAATGTAAGGGTAAGGACTGTCTTTATTTTTACTGATATTTCTATCTCTAGTGATTAGCACTGTACGTAATACAAATTAAGGCATTATTCTCATGATATCCTCAGTCCTCTTTAGGAACAAAGGAGAAACAAGTATTTAATAAATGCTTCTAATAAATAATAAATGTAAAATAATATATGCTTATATCATATTATACATATGACATATATCATTTGTGTAATATATAAACATATATAATATAAAATAATTAAATAATACGTTCTTTTAATAAAAATGTTTAATTCAGTTTTCAGTCCTTACATTAACTTTAATTCCTTCTACTTCTTAGTTCTTTCTAGGACTTTAGCCCTGCGTTAGCCACTTCCCTTCCCTAGCTAGACATCTTGATAAACCAATCCAACTATACACTGTTCCCTACTCGCAAACATTCCCCCCCCTTCTCCTGTTTACCCCTGGCCAAACTCCATCTTTGATTACTTTTACCATCTACCTCCTTTGCTCCTATTCATGTGTTTGTTGAATAGAATTAAGGAAAATCACAAATTCATACTAACTGCTACAAATTTGCTATCTAATATCAACAGGGCCCTCCCTACAGCCAGGCAATCATTTTACTTTTCCCTAATCAATTACTACGCCACCCTTCATAGTGACTATTCCAAATCTTTTCATGTCTTCTCAAGACTCCCATTAGCATTCCCTTCACAACATGATTTCAACTGAGGATTTTACCTCACACTTCCCTGAAAAAAATGAGTACATTCATCCAAGCGTCCCCCCTTTTCCCCTCCTCCTCATCTTATATCCCTCAGACATCTTCTCATACTATATCTTTCTTACTACTTCTCTTGGATGGAGACAGAATTGTCCCTTCTCTTTGCCAAAGCCAACCCTTTGAAATGTATCTGTGATCCTATTCAATTCCCCTTTCTGAAAAGATGGTCTTATGCTGTCCCCCCACTCTCTATCTCTTGTTTTTAATCTCTCCAGTACATAGTTTCCTTCTCTACTATCTATAATACCCCTATTTTCTCCTCCATCTTAATCCACTTAATCTAAACATTGCTGCTAGCTATTGTCCTGTATCTTTCCTTCTTTCTGTAGCTGAACTCTTTGAGAAAGACATCAACAATCAGTGCTTTCGTGTTCTTCTGAATCTTTTCAAAACCTTCTACAGTATGGCTTCCAACCTTATAATCCCATTGAAAACAACCTCTGCAAAGCTTCCCTTGGTATCTTGTCAGCTTTAATGACCATCTGTAAGGAATCTCTCTTCCATTTGAACTCTGGAGACATCTTCCATAGTAGTGGAAAACACTTTTGGCATGAATAAATCTAGCTATTTTATGCTTACTTAATATTAACAATCAGAAAATCATCAAAGTTATTTCTGCTGTTACAATATCAAAGAATCTCTTTTTGTTATTTTAACATATGCATGAGAAAGCCCTTGTTGGAGGAGAGCACATTTTATAGTTATTCCACTAAAGAAAAGCTTTTTTATACAAACACAACAGACAATAAGCACAATGGATCTAGAATTCTCTGCACTTTTTAATCATTTGTGAAATTGTTGATCCACAGAAATCCTACTCTGATCAATGTCTCTTCATGGAAGTCAGGCAACCCTAGGTTCTTAAAGGTTATGCCAATAGAACCCAAGTACTAGCAGGTTCTGTCATTCTATAAAGTTTTGAAAACATTCATCACATCATAAGACACTGCTTTCTGAAGATTAACCTAAAGTAGGAAGAAGCTCATTCCCCATAGGCTGGCCATTAGGTAATGCTCACCCATGAAACAAACAAACAAAAAACTCCCACAAAATAGCCCTCAGATATGTGTAGTCCCCTTTCACTTATGCAACAATTGTGATAAAGTGATGGACACGATGAAAATTTTTTTTATTTTTTAAAAAATCACAGAATTTGAGCAAAATCTTTATCATTCAGTCACTTGTGTCTGTCTCTTCATGACCTCATGGACTACAGCATACCAGGTCCCTCAGATTTCTGCTGTCTCTCAAAGTCTATCTAAACTCAATTCATTGCTTCCATGACACTATCTATCTCATCTTCTCCTTCCCCTTTTCCTTTTGCCTTCAATTTTCTTCTCATTATATGGCCAAAATATTTAAGCTTTAGTTTTTTAGCTTTTTTTGTTTTTAGTTTGTGTCCTTCTGATGAATAGTTTGAATTAATTTAAGCATTCACTGATTTGCTCTCCTTGCTATCCAAGGGATTCTCAAAGTCTCCAGCATCACAATTTGAAAGCACCAATTCTGCAACACTCAGACCTTGATAGTTCAGCACTCAAGCATTACTATTAAAAAAACCATACTGTTAATTATGTGGACACTTGTTGGCAAAGTGATGCCTTTGCTTTTAAGTATGCTATCTAGATTTGCTATAGCTTTCCTTTCAAGGAATAAACAAACGTCTTTTAATTCCATGGCTGCAGTTGGCATGTGAAGTGATCTTTGAGTCCAAGAATGTAAACAATCTACATTGCAAGCATTAATTTAACCATTGGGACTCTAAATATGAGGTACTTGTCCAATTACTAACAAGTTGGCATTCTAGGAGAAGAAATGAATTATGTCAATATTGATATTTTTATAATAAATGAAACCAGAAGGCACAAGGGAATAACAATTAAATGGAAAGATGGCTCAAAGTTTCTCCTTGGAGGGGCACATAGAAGAAATGGTGGTATATTGGTGATGTAATATAACAATGATTTTGTGGTCCCTTGATTTTAGGGGGGCTTCTGTTCTAACAATAAATCAATAAATCCTAAATCTTCTAACTTTGGAGTCTGCCTTAGGAAACTCTCGTGACCAATCTGTCTGATTCTGAATAGACCACTCCTCAGTCAGATAGCTTCTGGTCTCAGGTTAGTCCCACAGATCAAACTCCTGAGGCAATAGTAAAGAGACCACTCCTCAATTCAGTGCTGACTGTCACATAGATAATCTGTTGGACAGCGATTACTAAATTCCAGAGACTATTCCTCTGGGTCATAGAATTAGTGTGTCAATGATAAAGCTGGATAAAGGGATCTCCTCTCTCTAAGGACTTTGCTGATTTCTTTTGGAATTCATTTATACTGGCATTACAATTACAATAAACTTTGCCTCTTGACTAGGAAATTGGTTCAAGCCAGCAAATTTCTTTGAGACACTGCATGACACTAGTCTGTGACCCCAAACTTTTGGGGTCCCCTTCCCAACCTCAACATTGGTATCATCATGTATCAGCATGATCAGCAGATCTTAACCTAGATCCCATGAATACCCAAACTATAGTTAGATTGATTGCAAGGGATTCGTGAAGTTGGGAGGGGGTTAAATCTTTAATAATAAAATCTTTATTTTTGTAATCTTATGTATTTTATTTTATACGTTAGAACCATTATTCTAAGAAAGGATTCATGGGCTTTCTCAAACTGTCCAAGGGTCCATGAGACTACAAACATTATGATCTACTACTCTAAGGGCAAGAAGAAACTCTATTTTTAATGGAATTCTTGGTCATCTTGATGAGACTCCTGATATCAGCTTATTCTTTCTCTTTTTTCAGGAGATGCTAAAATGCTCAATACTCTTCCAAATCTATTTCATATTTATTATTCCTGGTTTCTATTTTACCTCTTCATTTAGTCTGTAATCTCTTCTCATAAATAAATAAATAAATCATTCTTTGATCTCCTTGCTATCCAGGGGAGTCTCAAAGTCTTCTCCAGCACTACAATTTGAAAGCTTCTTCTGACAAAGAGAATCACCATTGTGATTTCAAACAAAGAATATACTTCGAACAATCTCACCTATTTGTGTAATATCTTGATCAGAATAATCAACATAAAATCAAGGACATTTTTGATTAAATTAGAAGAGAATAGGAAGCATTCACAAGTGACTTTAAATTTTTTTATTGATATCAATTGTTCATTTCTAGCTATATCCCACCTCCCTCCTTTACTCAGAAAGCTATGCTTTATAATAAAGTGGGGGGGGGGGGGAGGAGACAGTTCAGAAAATAATCTTACCATCAACAGTTTGACAATAAACACAATGTTCCATACCTGTAATCCCCTACCTTGGTGAAGAAGGGAAGGAAGCAATTTTTCCTCAGAGTCAATGTTCGGGAATGATATAGTTTTGCAGGCTATCTCTTTATAGTCACAAAAAAATTAAACATTTAAAACAAAAATTTTAAGAACCAAAGGAAGATTTATAGCAGGAGTTTCTCCCCCTAAAAAATCTAAAACTTTTACCAATCTGTTTCTGCTGACCAAATAGCAACCATCCCCACCAGAAAGCAAAAGGTTTAGACTTGTTCAAGGGTGTCCAGTTATTAGCAGAATCATTTCCTTGATGTCCTTTCTCAACAACAGCAAAATCAGTCTCAGCTGTTCAAGATGACATCGTGCATTTTAGGACAATGGGAATGCAACTCGACAGGAGGATGAACACCAATGTTTTCATAGCCAAAGTAATCCTATACTTGGGCACATTGACAGTACTTAACAGCTTACTCATTTGAAGCCAGACTTTCACCTTATGTAACTCAAGCCTCCCAATGAGCTCAAGAGGAAGAGAACTCAGTCTGGTTTTCTCATATCAACCACATTGCCGAAGGCCTAAGCTAGACTTTGTTTCATTTTGCTATATAAGCAGACAAACTCACCCTTCCCCGACCCAGAACAATTTGTTCTATGGGTGTCAGCGTCTCTGAGCTTCAGCTTCCTTCTTGGTAAAGATGGAGGAATTAAACTAGATGATTTCAAAGAACTCTTTAAGAGTCAACAATCTATCATACGACCATAGAATCAGGGAATTACAGTTGGAAAAGACCTTAGAGGTCATCTACCCTTCACTTTACTGATGAGGAAATTGAGATCTAGAATGATTAAGTGACTTATTTGAAATCTCACTAGTAGTACAGAGCCAAACCAAGATTAAAACCTAGCATTAATGCTAAATCAAACATTCTTTCCCCTGCGTTATTGCTGTGATTTATATGATTAAACTTGTTAATAAAGAAGCAATTTACTGAAAACTACAAAAATTCATAGCAAATGATAACTATTAGGAAATCCCCAAACAAGAAAATTGGAAGTAGAGTCTCCATAGGAATGAGAATTCACCATTGCTGGGAAGTGAATGGGAAAAAAAAAAAAATCCAATTTTGGCCTCTGTGGACAACTTTAATTCAAAACGAACCCCTTCCTCAAATACCAAATCCAAGGGTAGGTTTTCAATAGCAAAGCATACTTGGGAATCAAAAATAGAATTCAAAAATGCATTTGATATGGAGAAAAAAACAAAAATTTTAAATAAAAACAGAGCCCAGATACGTATTTAATAATAACATAAGATCTCTGAAATGCTGAAGACTTAAATTCATTTCAAAGTAAAAGCTGAGATTACAAAAACAAACACGTTGGCAAGACAATTATCCCCTTTGAACATATCCCCCTTTCCAAATGTTCCCCTTCTAGAATTTATATGTCAGAAAAGAACTTTTCAGCTGGGCAATCCCTTAGAAGTCATTGAATCCAACTTACTAAGGCCTGAATTCTTAATCCATACCTGTGATTATAGGATTTTACCAAGTGCCTAAGAAGAAAATGAGCACACTGAAAGCTACAAAACTTCACAGCATGCATTGATTATTAAAAAATTCCCAAGTTATCCAACCTCCTCTTGAAGATGTCCAATGGCAGGAAACTCACTACCTCAACCCCATGCCCAAGGCAACGGATTCCTTATTTGAACAGTTCTCATTATTAAAAAGTTTCTCCTTATGTTCAACAGCAATCTGCTTCTATGTCCGTTAGTCCCATCTCTGCCCAACCAGGGATAAATAGAAGTAATTTATTCTTTCTTCTACATGAAAACCCTTCAAAATGTAAAGGATCATAGAATCGTATGAATTTCAAGCTGAAAGAGATGTGCCCATTAATTGGGGAATGGCTGAACAAGTTGTGGTATATGCTCATGATGTCCATTACAGTTGATCATCATGTAATCTTTCTGTTACTATGTTTTTTTTTGTTTGTTTGCTTTTGCTTATTGTCAATTCATGTAAGTCTTACCATTGATTGAAGATTCCTTACCCACTGTTCTTACAGAAGAATTTTTAAAAGTATTTTTCCCTAGTTCTACAAAATAGTCTTTTAGTAGTTTCAAGACAGTCTTTGAAATATTGAAAGACAGTACATTCATTTTATTTTACACCTCCATAGTGTCATGCTCCAAGAACTCCTTGGACTTGTTCTGTTTAATATTTTTATCATTAACTTAGATGAAAGCAGAGATGGTACGGATGACAAGAAGCTATGAAATAGCTAATATGTCTGATACAAAATAAAGATCCACAATAAATTCTTAATAAATGCTTATTGACTGACCCTGACTATGCCACATTTTTCCTCATGGACAGGAAAATAGTAATTTTAACTTCTTCTTGTACTCTTTAAATGAGATTTTACCTGAACCAGACCTGGTTAATCTCTTGTAAAATAGAAAAATGTATTAGAATTGTCCAGAGAATGAACCACAACTCCTCTCCCTTTACTCAATAGAATAAAATGAAGAATAAAAACTATAAGGAGACCTAATGACCTAGGCTTGGGCAGCATTCATATTAAATATTATCCAAAAGAAAACTTGCACTCAGTTTTAACTAAAGACAAGACTTTTTTTTTTTTCCCTTAAAGAATGCTGAGTCTGGTTCTGTCATTAAAGGGGGCTTAGCAGAAATCCCAAAATCAGTGGAGATTAGTGAGCATTCTGTTTAAGACTGAGGCTCAGTCCTTCATCCTCTTTGCATTAGCTTCTTCCTCTTTTCAAGATAAGAGTAATTAATATCTCAACAATAGAAATGAGGAGAACGACCAACAATGGAAATGTGCATTTTACATATAAAAATGCTCTTTCAGTGAAGAATTGTTCATTTTCATGCATACTTATAAGCACCATAGTCTATTAAAAATATTATTTGAATGTTGCCCTTCAAAGTGATTGATCGTGAGCCATCTTTTTACTGGTCACTTTCACAAAAATTATAGTCTTTCCAGCCTCATCCCTGCTAAACCTGATGCTTTTTTTTCTTCTTTTGATACATAAATATCCCATGGAATCTGCCCAGTTCTGGATAAGTAAAAAGCAAGATGTATTTGCTGGGTACTGATGATGGAAAAGCTTCAGGGAGGAAGAAAAACATTAAACTATGTAATTAATGTTACAAAGTTACATTAACACACAAATAATTTCGCCAGCAGGTCATACGATCCACATGCATATTTTATTAAACTGTAAGAAATAATTTCTCAATCTGACCCTGATGCTTCTGTGCACTTTGAAGTCAGAAAATCAGCAGCCAAGCCTGTAAGTTTAAAGAAATTTAGAAAGAATTGTGAAGTTAAAAGGTACTTTTGATGTTTGTTCTTTCTTTTTCTATCACAAGGGCATTCAATCCAGTGTAAGGAAAGTAAGAAGAAAACATTAATGCTGAAGAAATTTCCATGGTAAGCATGCTCATTTAACCCTTTGTTCACCATAACAGACCAGGGGTTAATGACATATTTAAAGGGGCATAGGCATGTTAGTACATAAGAAATTTTCATTTCCCTGAAGAACAAAGCCCGAGGGCCTCCTGCCTCTGGAGTATTCTGATCCATACCAATGGAGACTATACCAGGCTGGGAAAACTAGATTACTTAACATACAGATTAGTTATGGATGGCTCTTTCAATATTCTTGGTTTGGGGATCTGACAAAATATTATGTTATTAATAGACATCAGAAGTAGGAGAACAATTTATAAAACAACCACACTTTAGAAGCTAACAACATTGAAAGCTGTCAGGGTTAAAATCAAAATAATGACCATTTATGATTCTAGGAGTCAGATGATGAAGCATAATGTCCATTACAGAGAAGGAATACATTTAAGAATCAGAATAAAATATGAATATTAAGGAAATTTGTGGCTCAGTGGATAGAGCACCAGCCTTGAACTCAGAAGACCCGAGTTCAAATCTGTTCTCAGACACTTAATACTTCCTAGCTGTATGACCCTGGGCAAGTCACTTAACCCCAGCCTCAGGAGAAAAAAAAAAAAAAAGGAAATTTGTGTTCCTTAATGATGCATATTTGTTTTAAGAAATTTGCTTTTTTTTCTTTTCTATTTTTTCTAATCAGATGGAAAGGAATGGAGAAAATAGCTTTTTGTCAATGTTTTTAAATAATAAAATATAAGACATGTTCTGATGTAAAACTGTTGCATACACTTTAAGATGAGGACACTGTATTATCAGTTTTATTAATTCTTATAAGAGACTTCTCATGATATGAACACAATGTACAAATATTTGTAAAATGAAAACAAAACACATTAATAAAACTGAAAGTGTTAAAATAAAAACTAAGTTATGAGCTTATGTTTTTGACATGCATGATCTTTATTATTATTTACTTTTGATTCTTTGATGTTACTTAGTTTAGAATAAATACATACATTTAGGTAAATAAGTCAGTCACAATGGCAAGGTTCTTGATCAACTCATATGCCTACAATACCTTTTTGTCAAATTCAACTCTGCTGAAGACTTGAATGCACTGATAGAGAGAAAAGAATAGGATAAATAGAACAGTATTCATAATCACAGAAATGAAATGAATGCCAAGACAAAGTCTGAGTAGCTGTAGGAGCCAATGAAATCTGAAATTGGTGTGACCATTGTTGGTAAGATAACAAAACACACTTCTTTCCTTTTGGTAGAGAGTAGAGAATGGGGATATAGAATGGTGCATACAATATCGGACATTGTCCCTATGTCAGTTTTATCTGATGGCTTTTCTTTGCTACAAAGATGTTCTTATTGAAGGTGAGACACATATTTAAAAATAATTATGGTGGAAAAACAAACCTTGACAAATCCCTCTCTTTAGACTTCAATTTCCTCATCTGGAAAAATGAGTAGTTTGGATTCAATGGTTTTTACTATCTTTTCCAACCCTGGATTTAGGATCTTTTATCTATGGGAAAGGGAAGAATTCATGACCAAACAAGATTTAGAGATCAATACAAAATGCAAAAAAGATAATTTTGATTATATTAAATTTTAGAACTTTTGCACAAACAAAACCAATGCAACCAAGATTTATAAGAAAAGTAGAAAGCTGGGAAACAGTTTTTACAGTATCTCTGATAAAGGCCTAATTTCTCAACTATATAGAGAAGTGAGCCAAATCTGAAAGAATACAAGTCATTCCCCAAATAATAAAGAATCAAATGATATTAATAGGAATTTTCAGATGAAGAAATTAAAGAATTACATAAGCATATAAAGAAGTGCTCCGAATCCATTTTGATTAGAGAAATGCAAATTAAAATAACTCAAGTATCACCTCATAGTTATCAAATTGGCTAGTATGACCAAAAAAAAAAAAAAAAAAAGATAATGAGGAGGATATAGAAAAATTGGTACAGCTATGCACTATTGGTAGAGTTGTGAACTCATTCAACCATTATGGAGGACAATTTTGAACTGTGTCCAAAAGGCAACCAAACTGTGTATACTCTTTGATCCAACAATCCCACTACTAGATCTGTATCCCAAAGAGATCATAAGAATGTAAAAGAATCTACATGTATAAAAATATTTAAAGCAGCCCTTTTCATGATGGCAAAATACTGGAATTTAGGAGATGTTCATAAGTTAAGGATTGACTGAATAAGCTATATGAATGTAATGGAATACTATCATGCAATAAGAAATGATGAATAGGCAGATTTCAGGAAAACATGGAAAGATTTGTACAAACTGATGTAAAGTGAAATGAGCAAAACCAGGAAAGCATTATACAAAGATCAACAGCATTGTGTGAGGACCAACTATGAATTACTCCACTCTTTTCAGCAAAACAAAGATCCAAGACAAGTACAAAAGAAAATGCTATCCACATCTAGATCAAGAACTGATGGACTCTGAATGCAGATGTAAGCATATTTTTTCACTTACTTTTTTCTTTTTTGTGGGTTTTTTCCCCTTTTGGTCTGTGTCTTCTTTCACAACTGTGACTAATATGGAAATATGTTTTACATGATAGCACATGTATAAACCATATTGAATTGCCTGCCATTTTTGGAAGAGGGGAGGGCAGGGAGTGAGAAAAAATTTGGAACTCAAAATCTTGTAAAAATGAATGCTAAAAATTGTTTTGACATGTAATTGGGGGGAAAATAAAATACTATTTTAGGAAAATTTATGATCCTATGATATTTGATATAAAGATTCCTTTCCAATCTACCATTACTCATCTTATTCTAGTTAGGTTGGTTTTCTTTGCACAAAACCCTTTCTGTTTCATGTATCAAAATTACCAATTCATTCTATCCCTTATGTGCTCAAGAAATCTATCCCTAGCCATAGTTGTGAAAGGTATCTGATCTAATTCTCATGCCATTTTTATAGCATTTTAATATTCAGGTCTGAGTCAATTTTGAATATATCAGTATTTTTCTCATAATTTTCATAAAAATATGAGATGAATGATAAAAGTTTTCCCAAGAACCACCAAGCATAATAGTGAAGTCTTAATTGCCCCATCCATACCTATAAAACAGAGTTTTTCCTCATGAGAGAGGGGAAAGAGAATGTTCCCTCCAAAGCAAGAGGGGAATGAATTTTTTGCTTATTTTAGGTTTATTACCTGGTCAGAAGATGAACTTTCCTGCCTGGTAGCAAGGTAGGTGGGAAGAGGATCAAGTGAAGAGGGAGAATAAAAAGGAAAAAGGACTAAGTTATGATAAAAATTTAAGCCATGAAAGTACTTGCAGGAAATAATCACACAGAGGGAGATAGATTTCCACAGTCATAAAATTATACCTTTTCCTGTAATTTTGTTATTGAGTCCTGAACATTAAGTCATTTATAATATGTTTCTCTATTCAAGCATTAAATCCAGCAAATGAAGGCTAACATTGAAAATGTCTGAACAAATATGCATAGATTTAAAATGGAGTCTGATACTCAAAGGGTGCCTAAAAAGCAGGTGTCTTATTTTGAAGAGTAAATTACACAGAATCCTACTAATTCAGACATCAACCCCTTTCTTTCCAGGAATTTCCAAGTCCCCATTTTTCCCAACCAGTGGTTATTCTAGTCATCCACTATATCTAGCTCAGACTTTAGCCAAGTTTCACTGTCTTTAGCCAAAATTCATGTATACTCTTCCCTCTAATCCCTGTCCAATTCTGAAACTATAATCCAATCAATTCTGTCATGGTATTACTTCTCTCTCTCTCTCTCTCTCTCTCTCTCTCTCTCTCTCTCTCTCTCTCTCTCTCTCTCTCTCTCTCTCTCTGTCTTTCTCTCTTTCTGTCTCTGTCTCTCTCTGTCTCTCTCTCTCTCTTTCTGTCTCTGTCTCTCTCTGTCTCTCTGTCTCTCTGTCTCTGTCTGTCTCTCTCTCTTTCTGTCTCTGTCTCTCTCTGTCTCTCTCTCTCTCTCTGTCTGTCTCTCTCTCTCTCTCTTCATATATATATATATATATATATATATATATATATATATATATATATATATATATATATATATATATACTTGTATGTATGTATACTTGTATGCATATGTGTGTATGTGTGTGGTCTCCTGTTAGATTATAACTTTCTTGAGGGCAGAAAATATCTTTGCTTTTGTTTTTATGTACCTAGATTTTATTTAGCACAATGTTAGGTACATAGTAAGTGCTTAAAAATTCTTTTCCATGCATTTATTTATAATAGTCTGTTATAATAATTAGCTTACTTAAAGCCTGGGAGGCAATATAATGGCATCTAATATCGATGTAGGTTCCTCCTCTTCAACTCAAGGGAATTTATTTCAGACAAAAAGCTATGACTTCAGTCACAATTGCTCCAAGCTCCCAGTTATTAAAATTCCAAACATTTAGGCAGAAGTTGGGCTGACTTGACTTTAGATTTATAATGAACTCTAGTTAATCTTTGCCTTTTTGTGACTGAGAAAAAATTCAGTTCAATGGAAATATTCAATAAATAAAACATCATTGTAATATAGTGTCTGTGGGTAAATAAAACACTGGAAGGGAAGTAGGAAGAAAAAGGTCACCTTCTCTCAGGACTTCCCCTAGCCTTGTTCTTGAGCTTGAAGATGCTTGTGGAGCTGGTGTTCCTCCTAAATATCTCCCTTCTTTACTAAGCTTTTCAAAAGTAGGCTGGAATGTCAGCATTGCTCCAGTCTCTCCGCTTCTAGACCCTCAGAAACTATGTCTCTTTCTAAGATTGCTTCTTGGAAGCGATATATTAATTCATTTCATTAATCTACATTATCTTATGACCAAGTCTTTCACATAATTCAAGGAAATGTAGAGCCTCAGTTGACAGTCATCTTTGGTTGACTAATTCAATCAACAGTGTTCTTACCCATTATAGTTTTTTTAAGGTTGTGCAATAATTAATAGTATTCTTCCCTTACATATTTATAAATAATACTCAACAAACTTGAATGTAGAGGGAATTTCTTTCAACTGAATCCTATTTTCCCACTGTCCATCCTTATAAAAGTAGAGATACATTTCAGTGGAGGGAAAAGAATAAGAGGACAGAGACAAGCTGGAGAATTCTGAAGAGTCAATTGAAAACTTTTGACCAAATGATGACCAGTTCTGTGCTGTGATACTCTATAGTTTAAAAAAACAAAACAAAATAAAACAGCAGCTTGGTAGGAGTCACATTTCATTAGGTTGTTTATAATACCTAATAATGTCACCCTTCAACAATAAACATCACTATTTAATCAAATAATCTTCCCTTTACAGTTCTTACAGTCTTGAAGAAAATTATTTCCTTCTTTTGGGGGCTATGACTAAAATATTATGATTACCTTAAGCAAAGAACACTTGTCCTCCATAAAACAATGGAATGTGTTATCTGATCCATTGCCCTGCATTCACTAAACATCTTTTACGTTATAAGAATCATATCACATTTGTGACATGTCCAAAAAGGAATGTTTTCAAATTATCTCATCAGTGTTGATTTCAATGCCTTCTGGAAGTTAGAAATAACTGCCTGAATGAAGAGCAAGGAATTACCATTCTTCATTCCTTGTCAAAGAAGCTTGTCTTCACAGGTGAGTCATATTTCCAATGCAACAAGTTCCAATCTGTGGATTTATTGTTCTTTATGTTTTAGCAAAAATTCTAAGGGACCTCATGAGATCGTAGATTTAGTTTAGAAAGAGAGCTGAAAGACCATCTAAGCCAGTGGTGTCAAATTCAAGGAATGTCTGTCTGTAGGACATATATTGACTTAAAATACCACAAATTATTATTATCTGTGTTGTGTTGTACTTTTATTTATTTAGTTAAACATTTTCCAATTACATTTTAATGTGGTTTGGACCCTCTTGGGAGTTTGTCAGGCCATGGATTTGATACCTCTGATTCACCAACCAATCCATTTCACATACCAAAGGATCATAGATTGAATGCCGAAAATTGATATCTCAGTCATCATCTAACCAGTTCTCCTCATTTTAGGCCCAGAGTTTCTTCCCTAAGGTCATACAAGTAGAAAATAGCAGGCCTAGAAGATAGAACAATAGCCTTGAATTCTTGAATTCTGCCTCAGAGATTATCTCACTGTAGATAGATAGTATCTGCCCAAAAATCATTCTGGGTAGAGCATTTTACCACTCTCCACCTCAGTTTCTCCAATTCTAAAAAGAGAGGCTAGGATTCATGACCTCTAAAGGTCTTGCTTGAAATCTATGTTCTGTTATCCTCAAAAATGTATTTATTTTTAAATAATTGCCAGATCATTTTATAAAGGTCATATGATAGTCTTTATATTGACTAGCACTAATTTCCTTCCTTTCCTAATTAAAGCAATTAGTTCTGCTCCTGCTGCTCAAAGAGAGTATTGGAGCTTCCAGTTTGTTAGTCTATTATCACAGAGGCACATGGAGGAGACTTAACATTATCTTTTCAAAAATTCTTGAGAAAGGCAATATGGTAGGCTGTGAGAGGTGGGAGGGGAAGGGGAGTACAATTTACCAATAGCAAACAGCAATACTATTGTAAGTAGCTAAGTAATGCTGGCTGGCTTATATTCCACCTGTAAAGGTATTGTTGATGGGGAAAAGCATCCATCCAATGGAGAGCCCAATTCCTCAGTAGCAGAGAAGCAAATGAGAAAGAAAATATTTCCAGAAACTTAATTCCTTGTTTACAGGAAACTTCCTTATTAAGAAAACGGCCGTCAAATGAAATTTAGAGAAACTCCAGGGCTGCATAAGATCTTTGGGAGCCAGAAACCACATTTGCCTTTTTCTCAAATTCTGAACTGATTGGGAAGGCCTAGAAATTAAAAATGCAAATATGTCCCCTGCCTGGTACTGGTTTGCTCTTGCTTTCTACACACCCAGAAGAAAGAAACCCTAACAGATGTGCATGTGTGTGATAGTTTCTGCACTTTGCATCAGCCACGATTATTGTTTGGAGAGTAGCCCGTCCTGCTGACGCTTTCCTAGGTTCTATCCACCTTTTCCCCCTGGAATTCTAAATGGACTAGGTGGCAGAAAGTATCTCCTTCTGCTGAAATTCTTTCCGATGGTCTAAAGAATCTCCCTGTCTTTGAATTTGAGTGTGTTGATTTCCTATGTAATTCTAATTTCGCTGGGAATCAAAACCATCCACAGACAACAGAAAGCGGAACAGGGTTTTGCTGATATTCTGTGGTGCCAGGAACAGGAGCTGTTATTGCATGTTTGAAGAATTTTATATCCCTGTGATAGCTTGTACGCCATCTGAATCTGATTAAGCTGCTTGTGGCCAACATGGGACCCAAGCAGACTTTGGAGGAGAGGGGGGAATATTGACAACAATGGCCTTCTTGCCGTACTGAAACTAAAAAATGGGGATGGCAAGGGGATTGAAGACTGGGGCAAATCATCCTGATGTGAATCAACAAAACAATTAAGCCTACCCTTCAGCCTCCAATTGTAGAGTCTCCTAATTGTAAGCATTTTCTATCCCCTGGTTTTGTTTCTGATGGGACCTACTCAACTTCCAATCTCCATGGGTCCTGTTCTTAGACCAACTTCCAGGCACTAACTCAGCTCAGCTCACCTCAACTTCACTATTCAACTCAATAAACATTTATTAAGCACCTACTATGTGCTGGGCACTGTGCCAAGTTTTGTGGATACAAAAAAAAAAAGGCAAAAGATAGTCTCTGTTCTCAAGGAGATTATTATCTAAAGGGTGAGACAACATGCAAATATCCATTAAATGGTCTATGTTCACCTTCTATATGTTTTACTTGCTCATGAACTAACTCATAAAGACTTGTGGCCCACTCTGACTGGTGAGTCCTTTCCCAAAATGGCCTCATCTTAAGATGCTCCCAGTAACTCTTAATGTCTCTTCCAGTTTCACCTTTACACTAATTTACATAGATCTCCTTAAAATCTGTATTACTTTATTAAAATCTAATTGCTTTGAGAAGATGGACCATCTGATTTTCTTCTTTTTGTATTCTTAGGGCACATAATAAGTTCTTAATAAATGCTCTATTAATCTATCTCTCTACTGGCAAACAGAAGACCTGGTTGAAATTCTGGTTCTGCCTCAGTTTTTTCATCTGTAAAATGGGAGGGGGTGAGTGCAGTTTGAACTAGATGACCCCTAATGTTCCTCCAAGTTCTAAATGTATTATTCCATGATCCTACTATGAACACTAATGACACAAAGGGAAAAAATTAGTATCTGTGTCCACAATAAGCTTATATTTAACTGGGAGGATTCATAACATATATAGTTCAAGGGAGGCTTCATGGAGGGGGTGCTGAATGAGTCTACCCTGGAAATAAGATAAAGATTCTAAGAAACAAAAATAAGAGCGTTCAATACTGATGCATATAAGCTATGTATAAGGATGGGCCAGAACTTGGGTTTTCTTGACATAAGGAATACCCCGCTGAGAGAACTCCTTTATTAAGGCAGTTGTTAACTTTTCTGCAACTTAAGATCTTAAAGAGTTTCTTAGAGCTTTGAGAGCCTCTGCGATTTTCCCAGGATCCCACAGATATCGCATCAAAAATGTCCTTGAATCCAGGTCTTCCTGACCTTAAGATCAAGAGTACACCACAGTGCTTCTCTCTACACATAGAATGGCAGGTTATTACCTGGATTTTAGTATCATGTATTCATATTCAAAATTGAAAAAAAAGGAATCTTTTTATTTTTTTTCATTTAGTTTTCAATATTCACTTTTTTATTAATTATAGCTTTTTATTTTCAAAATATATACATGGATAATTTTCAACATTCACCCCTACAAAACACTGTTCTAATTTTTTCTCTCCCTTCCCTGGCCCTTTCCCCAATCAGCAAGTGATCCAATATATGTTAAACATGTGCAGTTCCTCTAGACATATTTCCACAAATATGCTACATAAGAAAAATAAGATCAAAAAGGGGAAAAAAAATGAGAAAGAAAACAAAATGTGAGCAAACAATAACAAAAAGAATGAAAATGCTATCTTGAGATCCACACTCCGTTGCCACAGTCCTCTCTCTGGGTACAGCTGGCTTTCTTCATCACAAGACCATTGGAACTGATCTGAATCACCTCAGTGATGATGAGAGCCACGTCCATCAGAATTGATCATCATCTAATCTTGCTGTTGCTGTGTATAATGATTTCCTGGTTCTGCTCATTTCACTTAAGCATCAGTTCATCAACATTCACTTTAATAAAATTTTAAGTTCCAAATTTTTTTCCTCTCTTTCTTCCTTCCCTCCTCCCCAATATGGCAAGCAATCTGATACACATTATACATGTATAATCATGTAAACTTATTTCCTCATTAGTCATGTTATGAAAGAAGAATCTGAACAAAAAGAAAAAACAAAAACAAAAATTAGTAAAAATATTTTGCTTTGATCTGAATTTAGATTGCCATCTCTGAATGTGGATGGCATTTTCCATTGCAAATCTTTTGGAATTGTCTTAGATTAATATACAGCTGAAAAGAACTAAGTCTACCAAAGCTGATCATTACACAAATGTTGCTTCTGTATACAATGTTTGCCTTCAGGAGACTATCAGGACTTCACACACACACACACACACACACACACACACACACACACACACAAAGACACACACACATATCTATATCTTTAGGAAAGGAGAAAAAGAAAATGCAATTTTCATTCAGTCAGGTAGATGTGCCCTGAAATGCAGGCAAAAATTTAAGAGGATGGATCTTAAGTCAGCTTCTCAATTTATTCTGATCTGGAGACCTGTATTTGTAGCATTGTTTTTTTAAGCAGTTATTAAGCTCCCACTGGGGGACAAATCACCTTTCAAAGATATTACAGAAGGAAGGTGAAAGAATGGCAATTGAGAGTTCCTTAGGTATCCTCTGGAGTTGAATTCACTTTAGTCTCCAAGAATGGTACTTTAGATGCCATCCGAATAATTCTCTTCTAAATCTGAGGGAGGTATTCACAAGAGAACAGAATGCCATCTTGTCCTATCATACTGTGATGATCCTGGTCCCTGTGTACCTGGTCCCTGTCAGGGAACAAAAACAGTTTTAGCAAAGAACTACAATGTATGAGGAAAAGATTTGGAATCATGGTGGGCAAGGGGGGGGTAGAATGTTAAAAATCTCAAGAAGTCTCATTATTCCATTGGCCTCATAATGTCCTTTTTACCTTATGATAATCCCACCTGAAGGAAGCCATAGAAATCTTCCCTCAAGTATCTGCCTCACATTCTCTCATCAAACACTCCTTTCTTTCTTGTTTGAGCCCTGCCCTTCTTAAAAGGGCATCCTTCAATTAATCAAACAAGAGTTTATTAAGCTCTTATGTTTCAAGCACTCTGCTTGAAATAATTGAGATAAAATGATAAAGCAGAAACAGTCTGCTCTCAGGAAGCTTACATTGTAATGGGGGAGAGAGCAAAAATTAATACTGAAGGTAAACTTAGATGAAGGTATTAGTATGGGGGGGACAAGAGTTTCCAGGAAAGATCTCCTGTAAAAAAGGGTGTTTAATCTAAATCCTTTAAAAAGCTACAAGATGCCATGAAGGGAAGAATGGAAGTAGGCATGGAGGATCCTACAAAAAGCCACAGAATTAAGAGATGAGCCATCTGGGGTGAGGGTCAGCAGATAGACCAATGGAGGTAGACCAGCTAGATTATAGAGAAAGTAGAAGAAAGGAATGGGTAAGAAGAAGGGAAAGATAGTTTGCACAAGGTTTTGCAAAGATGAATGTTGAAAACTCAAAAGGAAGAAAGTAGGGATGGAGAGGAGAGAAAGAAAGAAGGGAAGGAGGGAAAAAGGGAGGGAGGAAAGGAAAGAAGATAGTTTATAGAGTTGTGAAGAAGCTTAAATACCAAATAGAAAAGTTAATCTTAGATCCTACAGGGAACCATTGAAGTTGTTTTACTGAGTATGCTTACTGAGAAAGGGGAGAAAGTGACATGGTCAGTCTTGTGCTTACAGATCTAGAGAATAGACCTGGAATGAAAAAATCTGAATTCAAATCCTAACTCAGATTCTTCACTAGCTGTGTGACCCTAAGAATATTACTTACTTCCCTGAATCCAGTTTCCTTATTTGAAAAATGTAGACTGGAGAGGATTCCTGGAAGATAGTGGAATAGATCAGAAAGTTTCAAGCTCTCCAGATTTTCTATATAAACAAAACAAGTTAGCACCTCAGAGTAAACAAATAAAAGTAGTCCTCCTGGTATAATCAGAGAAGATCTGAAGAAAGATACCAAGACTGAGATTTGGCCAGTGGGAAGTATAAACACCTCCAGGTTATTTCTGCTTAAACATCAGGCAACAAGCCCTAGGGCTAGCTGGTTTGGGAAGTAGCCTTGACCCCAACTCCAGGGATTTTCATCTTCCAGACAATGTGAGGAGTTCAGTGTCTGAGTCCAGGAAGATTGAGGGAACCTCTGCTATTAAGAGACGCCAGATTCAGCTGTGCTGCCAACTTGTAGCCCTGCTCAAGAAGGAACCAGCACAGACCCAGTGAGTGTAGAAGTAATAGGGCAGAGAAGCTGCCAACTAGCACTTACAGTAGGGTGGAGTTCCTTGTTTCAAGTTTCAGTCCAAGAGTAGGACCTGAGGTACCAGCCTCCCACTCCCCATCCCAGGACTACAGGTGAGAAAAAAAAAAAGCAGGCAAAGGAGAAATAATATAAGGAAGACCAAGATTCATCTTCAGAGGAGGATACTGAAGCAAAAAAGCACTCCTATCCCAAAGTGTAATGTTAAAAGCTCACATGCCCAAAAAGAATTCATAGAAGAACTCAAAAAAGATTTTAAAACTGCAATGAAAGAGATTGAGGAAAAAAACAAATAAATAAATGGAGAACAATCCAAGCAAAACAAGATATGAAGAGAAAGCCAACCAATTAGAAAAGGACATCCAGAATCTTAAGAAAAGGATTTCTTGAAAACTAGAATTGGGCAAGGGAAAAGCAATGAAGTTCTATGAGATCAAGAAATAATAAAACAAAATATAAAGAATGAAAATATAGAAGAGGACGTGATTCATCTCATAAGAAAAACAACTGCTCTGAAGAACAAATCAAGAAAGGATCAAGAAAGGAAAGCACAAGAATTATCAGACTACCTGAAAGCTAGGATCAAAAAAAAAAAAAAAAAAGAACCTTTATATAATAATACAATGCAATAATTAAATAGTTCTAAAGTGTTATAACAAGAGGGGAAAGTATAAATAGAAAAAAATCCATTGAAAAAATATCTTACAAGAAAAACCTCCAGAAATATTATAGCCAAATTCTGAAACCTCCAGGTCAAGAAAAAAATATTATGAACAGCAAGAACAAAAAAGTCAAACATGGAAGAATCACAATTAGAATCACAAAAGTCCTAGCAGTTTCTACACTGAAAATCATAGGTGTTGGAACATTAAATATTGAAGAGCAAAAGAACAAAGGTTACAGCCAAAAATATTATATCTAGCAGAATTAAGTATAATCCTGAATGAAGCAAAAAAGGATATTCCATGAATTGTCAGGCTTTCAGGATTTTATTGTAAAAAGGCCTTAATTTAATGGAAAAAATATACATAAGATTCAAGAGAAATATAAGGTAAATATCAAAGAGCACTTAGAAGGGATTCAGTAAGGACAAACATGTATGTTTTTTATAAGGAAATATATACCCTAAGTCTAAAGTTGTCATTATAATTGGGTAGTTTGAAAGAAAGATTGGGATAGAGCTCAATAGGATAGGATTCTAAAAATTAATGCCATGTAGGAAAAGATAAAAAGAGTAATGATGCTATACAAATGAGATGCTAGAGGAAGAACAGACATAGAGAAATTGCATGGGTGGGAAAGGCTGGTAATTCTGGAATTCTACTCACATAAAAGAGGGAGGGAATAGGTTAAAGGTGGGTAAAGAAGGGTGTGTAGATTAATAGGAATGGGATTAAAAGGGAGGGAAAGAATGGGGGGGGGAGGATAAAGGAAGGATATTTGGAGGGAACTAGATTAAGTAATAGTTAAGTCAAGGCAAGACTTAAGTCAAGGTAAAAGTAAAGCTTAAAGAGTCAACTGGGATAAGAAAAAAGAGATACAAACAAACATAATAATAATCATCAGGAGTAGAATTTATTTAAAAAAAAAAAAGCAGGGGTAGTAATCATTGATCTCAGACCAAGTTAAAGCTAAAATAGAATTAATCAAAAGAGAAAAATAGGGCCCCTAGACAATATGTCAGCCTTATTAATCAATACAATTTTAGACTATTTTTAAAACTAGGTGGTATAGTGGTAGAGTATTGCTGTAGTATAGAAAATGATGAGTTGATGGATTTAGAAAAATATGTAGCAAGACTTAGATTTATGAAGGATGATGTTATCCACCTTCTTTAGAGAAACAGAGGACAAACACATGTAGTATATATAGCCTTACATAGATGTATATGTGTATGATTATAGCTTTCTATATAAATATATGTTTATGTATATGTATATATATATATATGTGTGTGTGATTATAGATGTCTATATGCATATGTACATTTATTATTTGTACATGTAAATATATCCATGTTTTATTGTAGCCTTCTTGGGGGGAGGGAAGAATAGGGGGAAAAGAATAAAGTAAAAACTACATAGCAAAGAGCAAAAGAAAATCTATAAGTAAAGACAAGATGGATAGCTCTGGACAGAAGGTATATTTATTACAAAAGCTTTCTTGAAATGAAATTTTATAGTTTCATATTTTGAATCCTCTCACATTCTGCTGTACAATGGCAATTTTTTTTTCTTTTCCAGTTTTTCATTTTCTACTTTGTTTTCAAGTTTTAAATAAATAAAATGTAAATTAAAAAGAAAAGAAAAATGCAGATAACACATGATGGTTATGAATAGCCAACAAAATAATATGTTTAAGACACTGTAACAATCCTCAAACTCTGCAAATGCATGTGATTCTAATTGTGAACCTCAAGACCAAACAATACATGACTGGTATAGATTAGATAATTACCTATGTGGAGTGACTTAAGGAAGAGTAAAAAAAGCCTATCTGCCCCACAAATATTTCCCTTGTTGTCCTGCCAAGGTTCTCGAGACACCCATCATTTAAAGGCACTCATTGGGGTTAAGAAATTATCTCAAATCCCACCTTTTGGAATTTCTAGTTACATCCAAAACTTAAATTACAGTCCCTCCTACACTCTGCTTTCCTACTATTCCCAGGCTTCCCCAATATCTATCACCACTTCCCCCCCAAAAAAATTTTTTTTATTTTTATTTTACAAATATTTTACAATGACCCATCTGTGTAAACATGATCTGCCTCCACTAGAATGTAAGTTCCTTGAGGGCAAGGACTGCGTTGTTATTGTCTTTCTAGCTCTATACCAACAACAATGCCTTGTGAGTGTTGTGATTATTGTTGTTCAGTAGTTCAGTTGTATCTAATACTTCATGACCCATTTTGAGGGGTTTCTTAGCAAAAATGCTGGAGCGGTTTGCCATTTCCTTTGCCAGCTTATTTTATAGATGAGGAAACTGAGGCAACTAGGAGTAAAGTGATTTGCTCGGGGTCACACAGTAAATGTCTGGGACTGGACTTGAACTCATGAAGAAAAATTTTCCTGACTTCAAGCCCAGTATTCTGTCCCTGTGCCAACTGGCTGGCCTGCTTTGTGAGTAGGAATCATTAAATAAATATTAATCCAGTGAAAGGGAGTTGAGCTAAAAAAGAAATTACCAGAAGAATTAAGTGACTGCCCCAAAATTATTTGCTTGACGTTATTCTAACATTTTAGGATTGTTTCATTCTTTGTACTTGTGTTTCCAGCACCTACCTCTAAGCCTGGAACATAGTAGGTGTTTAACAAATGTTTACTGATTGACTGGTTGATATAGTCAGCCTTACAAACCCTTTACAGTCAGTTTCATATTCCTTCGGTTGTGCTATGACAGGCAATGACCTTTGGAGTAAATAATTTCTTACCATCTCAAATCTTTATAACCCCTAGAAAGCTGGGAAAAGTTCAGCTTTGGATAATATTTCCAACAAAAGCAAATAATTGGAAGTACTCCACCTAAGCGCAGACATACTGTATTGCATGTGTATGTGTTTCAAGAATATGTGCGCTCTGTGCCAATTGACAATGTTATGTTGTATTCCATTGCCAGGAATCCCAGGATGTACACGGGAAGAATGCCTTAGAGAAGTAAAGCTCTTATTGTATTCCACACAATGAAGATGAAGCAACAGTTGGCCACATGGGGAGCTTTGCAAGTTTGCTGACCACCCACGGGATTATGAAATGTTCTTGGACGAGAGAGAGGCGCGGTCACATACCTTTCAGGTTTGGCTCTTTGGATTCTCTGCTCAGATCCAATTGAACCTCCAATGAAAACCATCGTCAGAAAATGGCAAGTGCAAGCGAGATTCCTGACCCGGGGCTGTGCCAGCAACAGAAGCTGTGACCGCTCTCCAAAGAGAGCTGTATATCCTCCAAGACTGGAAGTGGGGCAGCTGAACCCTGTTCACAGACTCAGGGCCAGTAGAGAATGGAATCATGATTCCTTACAGGGGATTTGGAAGCTCCTAACCAAACAGCCCTTCACGCTCTTGAGCATCGCAGTAGAACCATGTCACCCAAAGGGACCCCTGAATCCCTGATGGACCCACTAAGCCATTTCATTCTACCATTCAAGATGCTTTGCCTTGAGCAAAAGTTGTATGGAGTTTGAGTGTTGAATTTGTTGCTAGGACACCATTTGGGAGTGCTCTTCTTTGCTTCTATCTCCTGCTTCTGTCAAGATTCAACTCAAATTTTACCTTCTGCAGGAAGCATTTCCAAGTCTCCACAACTAAAATATAGCACAATTCAAGGAAAGTTTGGGAGTACTCTACTTCCATTTCCTGCTTCTGTCAAATCTTACCTTCTACAGGAAGCTAATGCCTTTTCCCCTAAGACCCCCCCCAGCTTTACCTTGTATTTATATATGTGTATATATATATATGTGTATATATATATATATATATATATATATATATATATATATATACATATATGTACATAATATACGAAGTGGCTGGTGGCTCAGTGGGTAGAACTCCGGAACTAGAAAATCTGAGTTCAAATCCAGTTTCAGACACTTCCTACCTGTGTGATCCTGAGCAAGTCTCATAATCTCTATTTGCCTCAATCTATTAGAGAAAGAAATGGCAAACCATTCTGGTATGTTTGTCAAGAAATTCCACAGACAGTATGGTCCAGAGGGTCACAAAGAGTTGGATATGACTGAAGGACTAAAAAACATGTACACACCTGTGCACTCACATGCATAAGTACAGACACACAGACACATTCACAAATATATGTTCATTATTTGTAATTGTCTCCCCTTTAGAACATAAGCTCCATGAGGACAGAGATTATGCTTTTGCCTTTATATGCCCAGAACTTAGTATAGTACCTGGCACACAGTTAGCACTTAATAAATGCTTGTTGACTGATTGGTTATGGTTTATATAGATTCATATTCATTTAAGGGTTGGAACTAATCTTAAACCTTACATAGTCTAACCCCCTTGTATTACAGATAAATAAACTGAGGTCCAGCCCCAGACCCTACCTCTTTACCAGTATTAACTCCTCCAGTTGCTACTCCAGGCTATAGGCACTCAAATACAGCCTAAGCTGTGACCCCTAACAATACATTTAATCCCTGTCTGCCTCAATTTCCTCAAGTATAAAATGAGGATAATAATGACCTCTATTTCCCAGAGTAGTTGTGATGATTAATTGATATGATATTTATGAAGCACTTCACACTGTGCCTGGCACATAATAAATACTTAATAAATTTATTTTCCTTCCTCCTTTGCATTCGTGGTTGGATTTGGATAGCTTCTAATGTCCCTTCTATCTCTACATTTATGCTGCTATGATCCCACAGTCCTTTGCCCCCATCACTCATTACCTTGGAGTATCTGTATGCATGTTGTATCACCCTAGAGCATATAAGTCCCATCAGAGCAGGGATACTTTTATTTTTGTGAATCCATTCCCAGCCCCATTTCTCATGCTCAGTACAGAATATTATATGGAGTAAGTATTTAATAGTAGAAGCATATAGTCGGCACTTAATAAAAGTTTATTGATTATTTAATAAATGCTTCTTCAGTTGAGGGCAGCTAGATGGCAAAGGGGATAGAGCACTACTTTTGGAATCAGATTCATCTTCAGGAGTTCATATCTGGCCTCAGACACTCACTAAATATGTGACCCTGAATAACCCTCTTTGTCTCAGTTTTCTCATCTGTAAGATGAACAGAAGGAGATGACAAAGTAGTCTATTATCTTTACCAAGAAAACCCCAAATGGTATCATGAAGAGTCAGACATGACTGAACAATAAGAACAGGAACAACTTTACTGAATTATTAGCTCAAAATCATAGCTAGATAGATTCTGTGGGACCCAGGTCCCCTGCCTCCCAGTCCTACACATCTTGCATATTTCACTACATCTCAATGTTTTATAGAATTATTATAAAAAGAAGAAGCCATTGATTTCCTCCCCCCCCCCCGACCCTCTTGGGCTTCATGGGGAATGGGGCTGTGTCACTTACTAATTCTGCACCATTTGGAAAAGCTCCTAGAAAAATGAGAGATTATAAGCTTGGAAGTACCCCTGAATTCATCCAGGAAAGCCTGTAATTAAGGCATCCTTTAAAAGGCACTTTTCTAATCTTTATGTTTAGAAAAACAAATGTCAAGATAAAAGGGATTCCAGACTTCCTTGATGGCACATGCTTACATAAAGCAACTCATAGTAATTTCCTCTTTTCTGTCTGCAGCAGATAATAGGTTATAAGACCATAGTGTTTAGAACTAGAAAGGACCTTAGAGATGTCTACAGTGACACTGCCAGACATATATACAATAGGAACTTAATAAATCCTTTCTGGTTGATTGATTGAACTTCTCCCTCCCCCTACCCAGCCTCCATCTACCCCCACCACTCCACCTCCCCAAGAGAACTATTGATTACCAATTTCTGCAAGAAAACTCTTGATATTCATGAAGCTATGAACAGACTAATACTTATTAGATTCTGGCTATGTGCTAAGTGCTGAAAATTTAATAAGCCAATTAATAAACATTTATTAAGTACCCACTGTGAACCAAGTGCTGTCCAAGGTGTCAGGGAATCACTTCCCTGAAGGTATTGACCTGATGGACAACATCTGAATGTGTGTGAATATATACAGATATATGTTTATATATGTAATATATGTGTGTGAATATACATATGCCTATATGTATGTGTGTAAATATGAAATATTGACTGTCTCAAAATGTCTTAGTGTTGCTTTAAGCTATTAAGAGCTTTTAATTTTATTATTGTTCAACATTAAAAGCTATTAAAGCTTAAAACTGTATTAAGAGTTTTGAACATCCTGTGTGTACATATACAAAGTAAATGTATTGTAATGTTCACCAGAAGGGAGAAGGTCTCCAAAAACAGACCTCCTCTCTTCCATTTCCTTAAAATAGGGGAAACACTACGTAGTTTTTCACATAAAATTGATGACACAAAATCTCCTTGAGGTTTCAAGGAGCCATGATTCTGTTGATATGGAAACTCTTCCTTCAAGGCATTTCAAAACCCTCTGCACCTTTGCAAATGGTCTTCATTGCTGATGTGTTTAAAAAATCAATCATCCTGCACTGATGATTTTCTGCCCTGAACTACATTGGCCCAAGATGGCAGACAAGTTCCTCCATGGCCAGGCTTGCCCTCAAAGCCTTGCCAACTAGGTAAGACCTATGAGAACATATGTTTCACTAGAGTAGTATTCAAGAATACAGCCCAACCAGCATGAAATATCTCAGGAAGCTTTTAATGGAGGTACATCAACTAATATGTTAAGACTATATGCTCACTATGAAACCTTACATATGTAAAAAGTTTTCATTAAAAGTCTATAATCTAATTCTAATGGACATGGCTCTCTTCAAGCATGAGATGATTCAGACGACTTCCAATGATCTTGTGATGGAGAGAGCCATTTGCACCCAGAGAGAAGACTGTGGGAACTGAGTATGTATGGTTCACAATATAGCATTTTCACTCTTTCTCTAGTTGCTTGCTCGCATTTTATTTTCTTTCTCATTTTTTTCTGGTCTGATTTGATTTTTCTTGTGCAGCAAAATAATTGCATAAATATGTATGCAAATATTGGATTTAACATATATTTCTACCATGTTTAACATATATTGGACTACTTGCCAGAGGGTAGGGAAAGGGGGAAAAACTGGAACACAAGATTTTGCAAGGATTAATGTCACAGAATTATCCATGCATGTTTTGAAAAATAAAAAGCTTTAATAAAAAATGGATAAATGCTAAAAAAAAAAATGTATGATCTTAATATATGCATTTAAGAACAAAAAAGCAAGGACCACTCTAGCTTAGTTCATGAACGGTTCTTGGAGATGCAGCTACAGAAAGGGTTTTTTGATATACCAATTAATATATGTATGTATTAACATATATTTGCATATATGTAGATGATATATAGACATACAAGGGTATACATATATTTGTATATTTTCATAGTAAATCTATATTATAAATACACATGTATATTAATGTAGAAAAGCTTTCACAATAAGTATATGGTTTACCTATGTAAATATTTTTTAAAAATCTTTCAGAGTAAATATATATGTGTTTATATGTATAAAACAATTTACCATTTTCCCCCATGTGAATTGCTAGACTAGTATCCTCTGAATGGTCATGAAAAGGTCAGACAAAAAGAGAGATGTATATATGGAAGTACACAAATGTACATATGTTATATGTGTGTATATATGCATATATGTGGGTACATGGAGACTCTATGCAAGAACATGAACAAGAAGCTAACAGGATAAGAAGGCAAATATAGGGCAGAAATGGACATCTATGGAGAAAAACCTACAGCAATGAGGGTCCTTAAAGTATAAGCAATTAAAATTTAACTATATTTAATGATTACTGAGATAAGTATAACACTTTATAGTTTTCATAGTGCTTTTCATAATATTAAAGAATTTCTTGGGCTCCTGAGAAGGTGGGTAATTCGCCCATGGCCATTAGTTCCAGGATTTGAACACAGTGCTTCTGACCATCCACTCCAACAATGCCTCTTCAGACAGGCACTATCTTATATCATTCTCCCCATTTTACAGATGAGGAAACTGAAGCCCAGGCAGATGAAATGATTTACCTACATTCACACCACATTAGAGTCAGAATTTGAACTCAGATTAGTATGACTTCAATTTTCCCACTACTGACAATCCCCTTAACTTTTGAACTACGTTATCTTTAGGGGAATTTTTCCCCCTCCAGCCAAGAAACTCTCATCCGGTAAGTCATTCTGAGATTTTGAAATATGTGTCAGTATTTACTTACATCCCATTCAACTGAACTATGCCATTTAATCCACTGAAAATTCTCAACACAAAAAAAAATTCAGATGATGATAGACACAAGATAGCCAATTGAAAGACTGTGTCAAAGAGAATACTGATGATATTCATCTAGACTTTCACGACCTCACTGGAAGGAGCTGTAAGCATTCTATTTGGGAAAAACTGTATTTTAGATCATATAGTAGAAATGCTTGGGTTATGGCCCAAAGTGTCTCTGGCAATGTAAAGTCACTTTACTAATACTTTACTTTTACCAACAAGATACATGATAAGGAAATGTAAACAAAACATTTCCAGATGACTCCTACCTCTCTTTCCCTCCCCTAATTTTTTAACCTCCTGGTACAAATCTGAGGGTGGTCTTTGAACCCAGATGTCATTGATCAAGTAATTGTTATTGAACAATTAGTTTCAAAATCTCTCATTCCTCAGTTTCTCTTTCCTTTTAAAAATTTACTGAGGAAGGTTGATTCCAGAAATATCAGAGTTTGAGAAAGCTCTTGTAAAACAGAAATTGAGTTTTAACTAAATTTTGCTCAGGTCTAATGGTCTGATTTTTCTCCTCAGTTTCTGTTAAGGTTACCTAATAAGGAGTCTGAAAAATAATGAGCCTTGATTGAAAGTTATTGCCTCCAGCTCTACCAATGGTTGGTTGTATTATTATTGTTGTTGTTGTTATTTTTTTAAAGCAATAGCTTATAATTTAGATTTGCCAAAGCTAAAAAGACAGAGGTTCCATTTTTCAAGGTTTTTTTTTTAGCAAAAGTTATATGAGGCACCATGAATTACAGGATTTTAAAGTAGGGTCTCAGAAACACCATTTTTCAGTTCCTTTATTCATAAAATGAAAAAAATTGACATTGTAACTAAGAGATGGTTGATATGGCTTAATTATTGTTACCCAGCCAAGAAGGGACCAAATATGGCAAGTAAATAAAGCAAGATAGTACAGCTTCAGTCCTAATGACCTTTCCACAAGGACTGGAGTCATTTTCCTCACCTGTCAAAAGGGACTGAGAATAGCATCAAATTCTCAGGAATGTTGGGAGAATAAAATGAAAAAATATGTGTAAAATGCTTTGCAAACCTCAAAATACCATATAAATGCCATTTTATCCTTACTGTTATTGTCTCTCATAAACACAATGACCAACCATGATTCCACAAGCATCCTACTCACCTCTTGACAGAGAGGTGGGGGAAAGGTGTGGTTACTAAAGGAAGAAAGAATGCTACTAGATGAAGACTACAAATTATTCTTGTCAACCAAGGTCTAATTGTTTCCACATTTTTGAAAGACTAAGAGAGTTAAGTCCCCTCTAAATTTCAAGCTCTTGCACACAAGCATTGCCCTAGAATGGTTTTCTTCTTTACAAAGTGCTAAAAAACTCAGAGGAAAAAAAAAAAAACCATTGGAAACTGAGTTGGATTTAACTGTATTGCTGGAGCTAGCTTTGCCCAAGTTCTGACTGGCCCTGAGGCATCAATATCCAGGGCTGTAATGAGGTGCCCTCTCTTCATAGTCAATTTTCATTTTCATCTTTTCTTTTTTTCTTAGTACCAGCATTTCCATAACTGCACTCCACAGATCCCTGGTGTTCCATGCAATATGAATAGAGGTTCTGTAAAAAGATGTTCATCTTAATGATATTTTTCCTCTAAATTTCAATATGAAATTATGCATGCATTAAAAATCCTTATTATGCTCATGATTTTTTTCCGTATGAAGATAGACTGAATTTTCTCTCTCCTTTCATTTTCCCAACATGCTTTTATCCAAAGGGAATTTCATATCCCCAGATTTCCCAGACCAACAGTTTATCCATTTTGCTATAATGGAAAGAATACCAGTTTCAGAGACAAATGACTTACGACTAAACTTTGATTACTATTTGCCACCTTGTGATCTTACGTGATTTCACCTCTCTAAATCTCCTTTTCTTCATCTATAAAACGAGGACATTAGACTAGATGATCTCTAATAACTTCATTAGCTCTGAAGCCACGATCTTATCCTTATGAGCTCCATTTGCTTCAAGATCCAAAGAATCTCAAAATCAAAATAAAACTCATGATATTTCCCAAAAAAACTCGCTACTTTCCTATTTCTGTCTCTCAAGAACTTCCCAATTTCTGTCATTGATGTCACCAACTCTGCTTTCCTTGATGTTGGTACCCTAGGACATGTCATCCTCAACTTCTTGCTCCCCTTTACTCTTACCAGTTGCCATATCTTATCATTTGTACCTCCACAACATCCATCAAATCTGTTCCTTTCTCTCTACTTCCTTGGCAACCATCCTAGGCCTTCATCACTTCTCACCTGGACTTCTGCAGTAGTCTCCTGATTGGTCCCCTGTCTCATGTCTCTTCCATTGCCAATCCAATCTCCCCACAACTGTCAATGGGCTGTTCCTAAAATGGAATGCTGATCATGTCACTCACCTACTTGATGAGCTTCAATCTCTCTCTATTTCTTCTAGCACATATAATAAACTTCAGTGTTTGACAAAGCCCTTCATAACCTGTTCTCAAACTCCCTTCCAGATTTATTTTACATTACTTACCTTAAGCCTAGTAAAGTCATTTCATCCCCCATTGTTGTACTTTTGCATTGGCTACCTTCCAGGCCTAGAATGTATTCTCTCTCCTCATCTATTCCTCTTGGAATCTCAGTTTTCTTCAAGACTCAGATCAAATACCACTTTTTACATTAAGCTTTTCCTTAATCTCACCAGTTCTTAGTGCCCTCCCCAAAACTTCCTTGTATTTAATTATATTCTGCACATGCATTTTTATGTGCATATTATGACCAATATGAACATAATAGAATTATACTCCTTGAGGGTAAAGACTTTAATTTTTGTCTTTGACCCTAACATAAGATCAGCACATAGTAAGTGCTTTGTAAGTGTTTATCGATTAGTCAATCAATTTTATTGATTAGTGAAACCTAAGAAAAGTATAACTGGTATGGATCCACACTTAACACCATATACCAAGATAAGATCAAAATGGGTCCATGATTTAGGCATAAAGAGGGAGATCACAAATAGATTAGAGGAACAGAGGATAATCTACCTCTCAGACTTGTGGAGGAGGAAGGAATTTATGACCAGAGGAGAACTAGAGATCATTATTGATCACAAAATAGAAGATTTTGATTACATCAAACTAAAAAGTTTCTGTACAAATAATACTAATGCAAACAAGATTAGAAGGGAAGTAACAAATTGGGAAAATATTTTTAAAAACAAATGACAAAGGTCTCATTTCCAAAATATATAGAGAACTGACCATAATTTATAAGAAACCGAACCATTCTCCAATTGATAAATGGTCAAAGGATATGAACAGACAATTCTCAGAGGAAGAAATTGAAACTATATCCACTCACATGAAAGAGTGTTCCAAATCACTACTGATCAGAGAAATGCAAATTAAGACCACTCTGAGATACCACTACACACCTGTCAGATTGGCTAAGATGACAGGAACAAATAATGACAAATGTTGGAGGGGATGTGGGGAAATTGGGACACTAATACATTGCTGGTGGAGTTGTGAAAGAATCCAGCCATTCTGGAGAGCAATCTGGAATTATGCCCAAAAAGTTATCAAACTGTGCATACCCTTTGACCCAGCAGCGCTACTACTGGGATTATATCCCAAAGAAATACTAAAGAGCGGAAAGAGACATATATGTGCCAAAATGTTTGTGGCAGCCCTTTTTGTTGTAGCTAGAAACTGGAAGATGAATGGATGTCCACCAGTTGGAGAATGGTTGGGTAAATTGTGGTATATGAAGGTTATGGAATATTATTGCTCTGTAAGAAATGACCAGCAGGAGGAATACAGAGAGGCCTGGAGAGACTTAAATCAACTGATGCTGAGTGAAATGAGCAGAAACAGAAGATCACTGTACACTTCAACAACAATACTGTATGAGGATGTATTCTGATGGAAGTGGAAATCTTCAAAATAAAGAAGATCCAACTCACTTCCAGTTGATCATTGATGGACAGAGGTAGCTACACCCAGAGAAGAAACACTGGGAGGGGAATGAAAATTGTTAGCACTAATATCTGTCTGCCCAGGTTGCATGTACCTTCGGATTCTAATGTTTATTGTGCAACAAGAAAATGATATTCGCACACATGTATTGTACCTAGACTATATTGTAACACATGTAAAATGTATGGTATTGCCTGTCGTCGGGGGGAGGGAATAGAGGGAGGGGGGGTAATTTGGAAAAATGAATACAAGGGATAATATTATAAAATATATATATATATATATATATATATATATATATATATATATATATATATATATATATATAATTTTAAAAAAAAAAGTATAACTGGAAAGAACCAGAGAAATGATCTAGTCCAACCACCTCCCTCTTTTTACATATTAGGAAACTGCCACCCAGAGGCATGGTATGACTTCTATGAGATCTTACAGCAAATGGATGATGAATAAGAAGAAAAGATAATCTTTTAGGAAAGGTCTCTTCTATTAGCAATCATTGGAAGAAACTTAGCTCTCCAGCCATAAATGTGATCAACAGAAATTTTATAAATACTTACTCCTAAATGGTAGCAGTATTTCTTGCTGTCAAGTTTTAGGTTATTTTGGTTCAAACTAATCTATCTTCTAGGATATAAGAAATTGTTGCTAAGGAAGTTTTGGACTTTGAAAATCTTGGTTCCCAGAAGCATAAACAGCAAATTGAGTTTGATCAGTCAGTGAGAAAATGAATCTAGAGGAATAAGTTGTTCATCTGTCTTCCAAGAACCAGAAAAGTAATTTACAAAAGGCCACTCAGCTGTCCTAAAAAAGCCCATTCATCTCAGTGAAAGATCAGCTGATTTACCAAGAATCTCTTATTCTTTCCACAAGATGATATGTCATTTATTTATTTTTTTATTTATTTTACAAGTAATTATAAAGGATGTCTTAAGAAAGATAACAGAGTAAAGTAGATAGAGACTCAGCCTTGATGATAGGAAGACCTGGCTGCAAGTGTTACTTTATAGACAAAGAACTTCACCTATGCATGCTCCAGGCAAGTTCAAGACAAGTAATTGCTTTAAGGAGTTCCCACAGTGGGACATCTATATATCAATGAGATCATGGTGAAGCAAAATAAAGGTCCAGAAGAAATGATGAATGTAGGAGAAAGAAAAGTTACATTCGGCAGGGCTAGACAGATAAATTAGAGCCACGTGAAGGGTTTTCTAAGTCAAGGAGGGGCTTACATTTTATTCTGTTAGTCAAAGGAAACCTCTGGAATTGAGTGAATAAAGGAATCTTTACTTAAAGAAAATCACTTTACCAAAAGAAATCATACCATAAAATCAATATTATAAAAATGAACAATTTTGAAGGCTTTTTTTAAATGATAAAGAATGAAATGAGCAGGGAAAGGAAAATTAGTAATACAATACAATAGCACCACAAGGATTTTTTTTTGAAACTATAAGAACTCTAACCAACACAATGGCCATCCATGATTCCAAAGGTCAGATAATAAACCATACCATCCACCTCCCAACAGAGGTGCTAGATTCAAAGTACAGGTTGAGATTTGTTTTATTTAACATGACTAATTTTACTTAATCAAACAAACTTATTAAAAATAATTTTATTTTTCTCTTTCTCCCAATGGAGAAAGGGGGAAGGGGTAGAAGTAAAATAAAAACAAAATTTATTTCTGTTAATTAAAATAATAAAATGAATATGAATAGATTGGTACAGGGGAAAACTGGAGGCAGGAAGCAGATAGACCACCTAAGAGGCATAATAATTTAGATGGGAGGTTATAAGGACTTCAATTAAGGTGTTTCTGTATGAGTGGAGAAAAGAGGTTAGATTCAGGAGAAGCTGTAAAGGTAGATACAATAAGATCTGGTACCTCCATTGTATATATGGACCATGTGAAGGTAAGAAGACAATGCTAGTTTTGCAGATCTGGGAGATTAGAAAGATGATGATGTCTTAGGCAGAGAAAGTTGAATTTGAGGTGTTTCCTGAATGTCCAAATTTGAAATGACCAATAGGCAATTAGTTGTTGCAAAGCTGAAACTCAGGAGCTAGATATGTGTGCATGTGTATGTATATGGGTGTAAATGTGTATAAGAGTGTATGTGTGTACGTGTGTGTGTGTGTGTGTGTGTGTGTGTGTGTGTGTGTGTGTGTGTGTAGGCTCTGGAGGACAAATCTCATAATAAGAGGTGAAAGTTTGTAAAGGCAGATTTGTATGTACATATATACAAATATAAATAATATACATATAATTTACATAGCTATATACATAAATCAGATATATACAAAACAAACTTATTATATGCTATGTATATGCATATATATTATTATATAACTGATAAATCATATTATATGTCTCTATATATGTCTATGTGTATTGTATATATCTATCACTCATAGACACATATACATACATACATATGAATTGTCATCATAGAATCATAGTTAAATCCTTGGGAGTTAATGAGGATGTTGAGAAAGAGTAGAGAGGGAGAAGAGAAGAATGTCTTTAGAACATGAAAAGTGTAATATGTTGAGGAAAAAAAGAAGTGGAGGTGGGAGGAATATTGCAAATCTAAAAATAACATTTAATTAAGAATCTTTTTTTTTAAGATAATACATTGGAGATCTAACCAATGAAGGTTCAGTCCTTAGAATGTGTTCAATTTTCTCTGTCTGTTTTCAATATAGCATGTGGAACTTTGGGAACCCTTTTCCAGACCATGAGGCAGTCAATAATTTTCTGGTTAGCTTAGGAGGCAGGACTGATTTTCTTCCTTCTTTCTTTCTTTCCTTCCTGCCCTCTTTCCTTCTTTCTTCTGTCTTCCATTGTTTTATCTTCCTTCCTTCTTTTTTTTCTTTCTTTTTCCTTCCTTCCTTCCTTTTTTCTTTCTTTCTTTCTTTTCCATATATTTGTCTTCGCTGGTGGGTTTCCAGGGAGTTGAACAACGAGCCTCCAGGAATACAGAGGGAACATAGCCTTGGATGCCTTCTCTTTCCACCTGGCAATGATGTGCCCCTAAATACATGGTGTTTTTTTCTTTTGAATTTATTCTTTACTGATATTAGATGAAGAAAATCTTGGGACTGAATGAATCAAGTTACAATCTTATGAATTTTGAAAGGTGAGAAAAGCAATCAGCTATCCCCTCAGCAACTAGTCAGTAGTAGAGATCCTTGGATCTGGTACAAGCAGTAACTGACTCTTGTGAGCATCATCCAGCCCAGTGAAGGCACATGCTTAACCCAGCCTAGACTGCCATCTTAACTGACCCATCTGCCAAGACTCCAAATTCTGCAAAGCACTAGTCCAGCTGGCAACGGAGCAAGTGATTGATCCATCAATGATGTTAAACCCAAATATCAACTTGATGTGTATTCAAAGAAGGGAGAAAAAAGATCCACAAGCTAGAAACCATAAAGTACCCATAGGTCCCATGTGTTTTCTAACTGAATATCTCAGTCCTTGTGTGCTTCAAGTTTGAGCCCATTGTCTACAGGAAATAAACATTATGTATAGAAGAGACAGTGTGTTCTCATTTTGGAAAGTGTTATAATTTCTGTCCTTGCTATTTCCTCAGTAAATATTCCTTTGTAAAAGATAATAGGGACTCATGCTTGATGGGGACTTATGAATGATAGTATTAGAACCCACAATCCCTCAGGATTAGCCGCAGATTCTTAGTGGAAGGAATAGTCACCTTTTGGAGAGTCTACCTGCCAGTTTGAGTATTTTGAGAGAGGGAACAGAAAAAATATTATTTGAGAACTGAGATTCAGATAAATTCAAGATTTGGCATGCTAAGGAAATTTTTTCCACATCCCATTCAAGTTGTCCTAAACCTATTATTGTGGTTCTTTTTGCATCTAATTTTTAGCCACTAAAAATCCTTTATCATGAGCCATATGTCACTATTGCCCATTTTGCAAATCTGGTCACCCAAGTAGAGGAAGTTATAAAGGCAAGGGGGAAAATGGCCCCTTTTTGTTTTCTACCAGTAACTTGTCATTCATTTGAAACATTTGCAAGGACTTTGGTGTCCTTACTCCAGATGTGGGATCTTCTTTCATAGACCATTTTCTCACTAATACAAAATGTGTCAACATGTGCTAATTACTGTTGCAATTAGTAATTTCACAGGATGTTGTTGCTTTTCTGTCAATGCTGTACTTACTAAATTAAATCTTCCTTCACCACAAATTGTGGATTCTATTAGACAAGTAGTTGTTGTGTCTCTCATTCTTTCCTAGTTTTAATTCTCAGGGACTAAGCATCTAAAGGAGAAGGGGGAGGGGAAGAGGGACGAGAGAGGGAGGGGGAGGAGGAGAAGGAAAGAGGAAAAAGAAAGAAAGAGAAGGAAAGAAAGAAAGAAAGAAAGAAAGAAAGAAAGAAAGAAAGAAAGAAAGAAAGAAAGAAAGAAAGAAAGAAAGAAAGAAAGAAAGAAAGAAAGAAAGAAAGAAAGAAAGAAAGAAAGAAAGAAAGAAAGAAAGAAAGAAAGAAAGGAAGGAAGGAAGGAAGGAAGGAAGGAAGGAAGGAAGGAAGGAAGGAAGGAAGGAAGGAAGGAAGGAAGGAAGGAAGGAAGAAAGAAAGAAAGAAAGAAAGAAAGAAAGAAAGAAAGAAAGAAAGAAAGAAAGAAAGAAAGAAAGAAAGAAAGAAAGAAAGAAAGAAAGAAAGAAAGAAAGAAAGAAAGAAAGAAAGAAAGAAAGAAAGAAAGGAAGGAAGGAAGGAAGGAAGGAAGGAAGGAAGGAAGGAAGGAAGGAAGGAAGGAAGGAAGGAAGGAAGGAAGGAAGGAAGGAAGGAAGGAAGGAAGGAAGGAAGGAAGGAAGGAAGGAAGGAAGGAAGGAAGAAAGAGGGAGGGAGAAAGGGAAGGAGGGAAGGATTGGGGAGAGAGAGAGGGGAAAAGGGAAGAAGAGAAAAGAAAGATAGCAAAGTGAAGCTTTTTTTTTCTTCCATATCCTAGCTGATCTTCTGGTTTGATGACCATGTTTGCTTTCTTCTTCTCCCCATAAGGCTGACTCTGCTCAGAAATTTCCTGTTTTCTCACTAAAGGACTAGTTTCTAGTATCCCCTTGTTCCAAGAAGCTTGTAGTACCTACACACTTCTCTCTCTAGAAAGCTTGGCCCTAGAACTTTTGAACTTGGGATTGTTAGAGGCAAGCCTGAGCCTGGTGTTGCTCCAGAATTCCTCCTCTCCTCAAGTCTGGATTACAGAACTCTCAAGGAATTCAATATTGTCAAAGAAATGTTCTCTCCTCGATGCCCTGCCAAAGCAATCAATAATGGCAAAGTTGGTGGTAGGGAGGGAAGATTGTATATGTGAACAAACTTAATCTCACCACACTGCTCACTCTAGGTCCATTCAGTTCTATAGCTCTTTGGATCTCCTTTTATTCTCCCAAAATGATCAAAAAAGGGAAAGGGCTGACTTTACAACTCTTTTTTTTCTGCATAAAACACAAAGGGACTGTATCAAGTCATAACAATGTAAACCAATCAATCCATCCCCAGTTGGTCTACAACAGCCCATGTCAACCAATGCATCTCCTAACAATGACATCCAATCACTTACTCTCAGTGATGTAAGTGCAAATAGGAATACATATGCACACGCATAAGAAGATGCAATCCAAGTTTCAAAATAAAGATTTATAACTCTATAAGCTCAACAAGTTGATTGAGGATCTCCCCAATCAGCCCACACATAGGAATTAAAAATATGTGCATTTCTTAAAATAACTTTCAACAATATTCCTGATAGTGCCTCTCTACCTCTTGTGGTACCTATCTTTGCGACTTCTAGTGTCCATTCCAAATCAAACTAATCACTTTGTCATGTACTAATCTTTCAAGTCTCCACTTGAAATAACTTTCATAGAAGTTGTCGAAAATTTTAATTATGAGAATAATTAATAATAACATAGGCACTGCATAATACAAACAATATACAAAAAAGAAAATTTGATCTTAGAAAAAGAAGGTAGACATAGATATTTTTACAATATCTTATCCAAAGACATGCTTTGGTTTTGAACTTTGCACACAGTAGGGGTCTGGCAGGAAGAAGAAAAATACATAATCAAACTTCCATTTACACTACATGAACCTAGACTGTAAGTGATTAAAAACAACAGTGAATATGTTTCCACAGAACTATTTCAATCAAAGAAAAATATATTTGGGCCAGATTCTCATTCCTCTGTAATCTCTGGGTACTTCTTGCCTGCAAAATCTGTCTTTGAAGTAAAGAAAGGTTTCTCACATGGAAGACATACTCAGGGAATGGAGAAGAATAAGAACTCAGCTGTGTGTGTGTGTGTGTGTGTGTGTGTGTGTGTGTGTGTGTGTGCGTTTTAAGGGACTATGTAGTCATTTTAATATCTGCATGCTTTTAGATGAGAGCATTTTTTTAAATTGTCATATGAATGGAAATAAAATTAAGCTACTGGAAAATGCAATCTACAGTCAACTCCCAATTATCAGCACATATATGACCCCTTTATGAATTATTTGTGAATGTACATAAGTTTCTAAGTATTCAGTACTCAAATATACAAGTACATACACACACACAAACATATATATATATATATATATACATATACATATATATAATGGAATTTCTTAATATATGTGTATATTTTATATATGTATATTATATATAATATACACATATATTAAGGAATGTTATGATTTAATGGAACAACACATGGATTCTAGCCCCATCTTTGTCTTCTTTTTTTTTTTTTTTTGGAGGAAGGAGTATAGATCTCATTATTACTTTTATAGGGATCTAAAAAACAAATTAGTTAAGTAATTTGGAAAAAGTTGAGATGGGTCAACTCTAGGACTAGTGTGTTCCTTATTCATTTCCCTAAAAGACTATTGTTACTTTTTAAAACCTAGAATTTTTACAACTTTTCACTTATTATAGATCATTTCTTTAGTTAACAAATATATTGTGTAAATTTTTATACTCCTTTAAACAAAAATGAGAGATGAACTATATGCCGATTGCAGAGTTAGCAGAGAAAAGCATAAATGAAACCTAATTGAATTTCTGAAAAAAATTCTAGAATGGGAGGAATGATAGAGATGAACTATCACTGGAGAGAATGAGTAAGTCAAGGCTTCATAATTACTGGAGGCATAGGGAGAATGCTAGGAATAACAAGAGGTAGCTAGGTGGCCTAGTGGGTAGAGTGCCAGATCTAAAGTCAACAAGACTCATGAGTACAGATCTGGTCTCAGACATTTATTAGATGTGGAACTCTGGTCAAGTCATTTAACTCTGTTTGACTCAGTTTTCTCATCTGTAAAATGAACGGAGAAGGAACTAGAAAACCACTTCAGTAGCTTTGTCAAGAAAATCTCAAATGGTGTCATGATGAACCAGATAAATGAAATAACTGAAAAATAAGAATCAATGACAGCAGCCAACCTAACACTTCTCAGATCTGCCCTTAGAATAAGTAGTATCGGGGGCAGCGAGTTGGAATAGTGGATAGAGCACCCAGCCCTGAAGTCAGGAGGACCTGGGTTCAAATGTGACCTCAGACCCTTCACGTTTCCCGGCTGTGTGATCCTAGGCAAGTCACTTAACCCCAATTGTCTCAGGAAAAAAAAAAAGAATAAGTAGTATCTTCAGGAAATATTGAAAAGTGCCAGGAATTGTTCACCAAGGATACCTTCCTCAAACTTCACTCTCTGTGAGTGACTATTACTAAAGTAACTATTATAACAGCAGCTTCACCAATAAGATGTTGAAAAAAAATTGAACAAAGTCAAATTCTTTAAAGAAGCAAAAAACTGATTGGCTACATTTAATAAAAAAAGAAACAGTGGTTATGATTTCAATGAATTGAGGATTCTTGGTGAGGAAATTCCTTCTATCAATGCAAGTCAGCAATTCATGATCTTAGAAAGACACCTAGGACATAGAAAGGTTAAGTGACCTGCTCAGAGTTTCGCAGTCATTGGTGTGAGAAATGGGAATTCAGCAGAGGTCCTACATAATTCTGAAGTCAGTTCTCAATCCACTATATCAATATGCCTCTCTTAAGGGTACATTTATTATCTAAGAAGCCAAATTGTCACACTGAGGAAAAAAAAAAACACCAAATATTGGTGCTGCTAAGGAATCTAATTAAGTGTGAAAGCAAATACTTCAATGGATCCATAATTCTGATGAAGTTCAAGATTCCCTCCATTAATGCAAGCCACAAACTATCCATGCCTTCCTTTTCTACCCAATTCTCATCTATGACTTTCCTTAAATTCTCCATGATGAAAACTTTCCTTTAGGTAACTTTATGATTTGTGAGAACTTGGACAGCCTTCCAACAATCCAGCTTTTATCCCTATCATTCATTGCATGTCTGATCAAGCTCCATTTTCCATCATACATTTCCAAAATAACATATTTAACACCACTTCTTAAATGTATGTAGACAATAAAAGAAAGTTGATAAAATATTGATACATGAATATGATGAAATATTAATAGAATAATGAAATAATGAACAGGGAGAATACAAAGAGTTCTAAGAAGATTTTTATGAACTCATGTGAAGTCAAATAAGCTGAACCAAGAAAATAAGATATCCAATAACTAGAAGAATGTAAACTGAACACATAAAAATAGATGAATAAATAGATACATACATACATACATACATATATACATACATACACAGATAACTGGATACTAATAACTAAGCTTGACTTCAAAGAGCAAATATGCAAAGGTATCTCTCTCCTTTGTTTGCAAAGGTAGGGGTTATCAATACAGAATATTGCATTTCATGTCAGAATTTATTAACATGCTAATTAGCTTAGCCAACCTGCTTTTTTGGATCTCTTTTATGGTTTGCTATAAAATATGATCCTTTGAATGAAAAGGATGTATTTGGTAATATATAAAGGCGATGTAAAAACAAAGTAAAATAGAATACCAAAGAATTTTTAAAAGAAGTTTGCCACATCCTATTTGCATCCTGTAATTCATCTCTCCATTGACCTTTGGGCCACCCCCCAGCTTTTATTCTTCAGCATGTGGTGTTCCAAGATTCACAACCATTCAGCATTAGGGAGAATATTTATATTAAAGAGATGGGGGAGCAGCTTGGAATCATTAAAAGGATTGTACAATTTCCCAAATGTGCTCCAGCTTTGCTCTTTTCCCAGTTCATTCTGGGTCCAGTCCATTGTCCATCTGCAGAGTCTTTCCCAAACATATGTTTGATAGATGAGCCTTCCATTGGCATGTTGTGGTTCTTTTCTATATCCTACCATAATGCTTCCATATATCATCTATACAATGTATCGGAAGTCTTCCTCTAGGTCTGTGAACATTCTGTGGGCATCAGTGTAGCACTCAAGCTGCCTATTGATTATTATCTCTCATTTTGTTTCCTTTTCTGGTAACAAACTTTCTGGGTCACATCTTTCAAGCTACTTTATGCCTACAAATCATCATTGTCAATTTAGTACAGCCTACTCAGGCCCACATTTTCATTGTCTTGATCCTTCATTTATCCTTCTTGAAACTTTTATTTTTTTGGAGGACTTCCCATGACAGGCTCCCATTTCCCTGGAAAATCTATTAACTTCCTATAGAATAAAACTTCTTGGAAGAATAAAAGAACCTCTTTAATAAGGACAACTATTTCATTTATTTAGTTTAGATTATTATGGAAACTTTTCTAAGGGGAGCCCATTCAGATAGAAGAATCATTACTGAAAGACACTGGTTGATTGGTTTTCAAAACAATAGAGATTCATTCATTGCATCCAATATGGCAATGTCACAGACTCCTTTCTCTAATTGGACACTACTGGATTATAATGATAACCACCTAGTTAATGAGTTTAATATGTCATATATTTCAGGAGTTTTAATTGGCTCCAAATTAGTCTGAACCACATATAAAATATTCTTGGAATCAAGGTTATCAAAAAGAGTTGCAAAGAAATGCTTTACTCCTTAAAATCATCTCCAGACTTCCCCATGTAAATATACAAAATCCTGCCCTTCACCCCCAGACCAGTAGTTCCTTATCTTCTAAAATGATAAATGGTAAATAAATTGGAAATTTCATATACTTATACATTACACTAACACTCTTGTACCAACATTTTAGAAAGTAGATCCTAACAACTAATTTTCAAAAATGTGTGTGGGACTTAAGTGGACATCACAACCTATTACTCACATTACTGATAAATTGTAATTCTTTCATTTATTATAAGGAATAAGCTTTCTCCTACCTTCAAATGTTATAAAGCTGATGTAAACCAGGGCATAACCATTTAGACTTCTAAGTGATGCTAAACAGAAAAGGGGCTTACATATATACATTAAAGGTAGCATGAACTAATCTGATTTTGAGGTCAAAACTAAAAGCAATTAAAGTCTAAAAGACAAAGTTGGAGCTTCTGTTCCTGGCTTGTTCTTATCCTAGCTTTTTTCAGATTTTAACCCAATCTTAAATCCCCAAAATGCTTTCTGAATTCTTCACGAAGTTTTTCATTAAGCATTGCAAAAAAAATTAGTTTGGCAGAGCAGGTTTGTATATATGTAGAAGCTACATAAAGTAATGGATGGAATGCCAGATTTGGAGTCAGGACAAGATGATTCTCTACAAATCTTTACTGTATGTCTGTGGGCAAGTCCCTTAACTTTTCAATTTGTCTAATTGCAGAATGGTTGGCAGAGGGAGTTTAAGAGAGGGAGTTTCCTAACCTGGGGAGCTCCATTCCAAAGGAATTCAAGATATGGATTCAATAAACAAATATAACACACTATAATTATGATAATATCATATATATACTATATATAATAACATATATCAGTATTGAACTGTGCAAAGAAGGCCAGCCTTTGAATCAGGAAGAGCTGAGTTCAAATATTGCCTCCTACTTGACTTGTTTGATCCTCAGCAAGCACATAGTCTCCAATGACATTTAGAAAACCATCTAGATTTCTAAATGAGTTGCCAATCTACATTGGCGAAAGGACTTTCCATAATAGAATGTTATAAAAATAACAAAAATGCAAATTAAGAATTCCCAAAACTTTCTCTTTCTTTTGCATATAGTTATCCTTAAAAGGTGTTTGTATACTTATATTTGTAGAGTTCTCTTTCAAAAAAAAAAAAAAAAAGATCAGCCATGGGACTTTCATTTGTTCTCTTCCTGTTCTATCTTGTATTCCTGCTACCTATTTGTCAGGTTCTTCAGATTCAATTTGACTCTTAACCATGGCCCTGCTTTATTGTTCTGATAAACAATCACCTTAAGAATTTTTCCAGCTCTGGTGTCACCTAGAACTTTAAAAGTAGCTCTCCAAGCAAAGGCTTGGGAAAAAGACATGAAGCAGACAGACCCTCTATAATTATTATAATGCTGGCATCTCCCAGGATTTCATAAATGTGCTGAAATAAATTAATCATGTTATCTCCCAGAGTAGCCTACAAGTTTTAGTTAATGCTAAACTAATGCAGAGGTGTTATAGGGGAGATACAGGACTTTAAAAAAAAAAAAAAAGCCTACATGGGGAGCCAGGAAATTTTCCATCTAGTCCCAGGTCCTCTGTTTTATTCACCCTGAAGATTAGAATAATCTACTATGTCGACATTGGATATAATTTATCTTCTTACTTCAAATTGCATTGTTTAAATATGTTTCAAAATTTGGCTGAATTCTGAAACACTAGGCAAATTCAGCTTAATCAGAAAATTATTCTTGACTCATGGAACCCGAACACTTCTAAAGATACCTTTATTTAACTGTAGGGGGTGGGGGGAGGAGAAATCTCTTTGAAACCCAATAACTACTATTTCTTTGCTGCATGGGGAGAGAGGCAAGGACTAGGATTGAAATGTAAAGAAACTAAAATGAAAATTTCAACATGTGTGTGCTCCCGCACACATGCACACACACACACACACACACACACACACACACACACACACACACACAAAGTAGTTATAATTAGATAGTAAACATTGCCCAAAATAAAATGTAAAGACTTCATCACTGATTTTTACTCAAAGAAATGCAGGAGAGTTTATAAGCACTAGAGCTGGAAGAAACCTTAAAGATTTTCCATTCCAATCATCTAATTTTACACATGAAAGAAACTAAATCTCAGAGATGATGTGACTTGCCTTTGGGCACAACAGGAGGAAATAGCTTTAAATCAGAGATATTTTTAATATCATTTTTAATTTTTAAAAATATTTTTAATATTTTAATTCAATTTTATAAGGTTGAAGAGGGACTTAAACCAACAAAACTACTCTTCTACTAACAAAATGGTCATTGACTCCACCTACTTTTACCAAGATCAATCAACCCTTTTTCCTTTTCCTGCTCCTTCCATCACACTTTCATAAATTCAGAACTATAAAGAAACCTTGGTGGTTATATGAATAAGAATTAGGATCATCAAAGAATTGGAGAATTGGAAGGCATCTCAGTGGTCACCTAATCCAACCTTTAGTTAAAAGAAATTTCCATTTTAACATACTAACAAGTGGTCATTCAACCTCTGCTTGGCCTTCCAAAGATGGAAGACAGGACATTCCTTTTTAGATAATTTTAATTGATGGGAACTTTTCCTGATATCAAGCATACTTTTATCTTCTTCACTTTCTACCTACAGTTTAATATCAAACTGAACAATAACAATAATCTTCATCACCATCATTATTATTACTAGCATTTCTATAGTGCTTTAAGATTTACAAAGACTAACTTTATCTCACTTCTTTCTCATGACAATTAGGTACTATTATTATCTTCATTTTACAGATGAGAAAACTGAGGGTAAGGATAAAGAAGGCTAAGTGACTTATTTAAGATCAGTCAATTAGTAAGTGGCTGAGGCTGAATTTGAATTCAGGTCTTCTTGACTCCAGGTCCAGTGTTCTACCCAATGTGTCGTTTTTCTCTAAACATATAGTAAAAAGAAATTAGAAAAGTTGTACAGATTAGAATATGTCAAACAATACACAGAGTGAATAAACTATCCCACTGAGATATCCCAGTTTAATGGAGAGAGTCCTTAATCTCACACAAGGGGTGATAACTTGCCCAAAGTATCTAGGAGGAAAGCTAAGGACATTCGGAGCCAGCTTTCCCCCTCTATGTCTGCCTTCCAATATCTATCTTTTTTCTCTCCAGGAGGCTCTGGAAACATATGTCATCTCTTAACATAAGAAGAAAGATGACTGTCTTCTACCAAACTCTTGTCCGATTTGTCTCTCACACAGGCACACAACTTTCAGCCCTGAGTCATTCTCTCTATTGAGGGTGAGAATCTTTTGCAGATTCTCCAGGTTTGAACCTAATATTACACATCTGTCCCATCTACCTGAGTCATCTCTACACCAGACTAAATATCCCCAATGCTTCCCAAGTAATCAGCAACCCAGAGCTTTTCATCACCTGCCTTCTTGCCTAAACTGATTTTTTAACCAATTTCTCCCAATTTGAACACCAGAGCCTACATATAATCTAACCCTGATTTAGAACAACAAACCTATAATCTCCCCCTTCTTAGAAGTTTGACTTCTCAATGCAGCCAAAGATCATTCATGAATGTTCAATCACAACACCTTCCCCATTCAGAAAATTCTCTACTTCTCCTTTTGCTATGTTTTTCAAGTTTGCTTTCTGTTTATGACTAAATAATTTCTCTGCTCCAGAGAGTACCTTGGGTCCAAAACAATTTGAAGATTTAAATGGATCATGGTCACTGATGCCAGGGTAACCTTGACTTTTTTGATCACCATGTCATTTTGCAGACCAATATTCATCCTTTAGACATTTTTCAGAACAACTGCTTGCTGTCTAGCCATACTTCTTCACTCTTATACTTGTGAATTTGATTTTCTTTGCAACATAAGCATATATGCATTATGCTTTAGATCAATGCCTTCATCTTACAGATAAGGACACTAAGGGCCACAGAAATTAAGTCCCCTACCCAAAAGGACAAGATATAATCAAATTATCAGGCCTTCTAACTCTAAGTCTAGAGTTCTTTTACATTGTATCACACTGATTGCCAGCTTTCTCCTGAAAATAGATTCACAACTCATCCTCCATAAACCCAGATGCTACATTAAAATAAGTCAAGAGAATTTAGAAAGAAAAGGCAATGTATATTCAATTAAGCTCGGCCCATTGCCCGATTTTCATTAGGCCTGCTGCCTGATTCTGATTTGGCTTTCTGATTCCTTTTAGACCACTGGGCACAAAGGTCAGTGCTTATTTTCATGACTGTTTCAATTCATCAGCAAAAACCTTTAAAACATGAAAGAATTCCACATTTTTTCACCTGTTTTTCTTCCTTATGTGGCTGTCATTTCAGCAGCCAAAGATGCTTTGAGCCAGCCTAAATGCTTTCCAATTCTTTCCAGTATCCCTTTGAAGATCCTGAAGTTAAGTATTTTCTTATGCTGACCAATAGAGCTTCCAAATAAGGAAGAAAAACAACGTATTTCTTAAGTTATCTTTTTTTAAATACCCAGGATGCAGAATCACATTCCACTCTGTGCAAACAAGCAGCATTCCTCTCTCCCTCTGACTTTTTTGCCAGATACACCTGATGTTCATTACCACACCCACAGGCCATTGCTTAAGTAGGGCAACACTCCTTCCTGGACCATATGCTCTCTTCCCTATCCACAATGTGTCCCAGACTCCCTCAAAATAGAATGCTTCTAGACTCCTTCTGCCTCATGGGATTGTTACTACTAAAATTTAGCTTGTGTTGACTTCCTTTCACAATAAACAACCCAATCCTTTTCCAACTGTACATTAATCAGTGTACTGATCTGTCACTGCTGGATTCCAGGGCTGGCTGATATCACAAAAAGGAAAAAATTACCAAGATGGAAAAATGCAAGTTTATCTCTGAGCTAAAACAATATCCACACCTTATGTGACTCTGTGCAAATTTTGTTTCAGCCAGAAAAGTAATGGAGATAGAAAGAGCAAGGAATAGACCACAAGCCCTAATTTGAGGTCTTGGTCCAGAGGAAAGACTTGTACAAATGACAGGATGATTTGCTAGAAGAGATAGTCAACCATACTCAAAGAACTGTGTGAGGGAAATGAGATTGAGAAAGGAAATATCTAGTGGATTAAAGGAAAATCTTGGACAAGATTTAATTTAAACTTGTAAATGAAATCCACACTGGAATTACCATGGATTAAAGCAGGTCAAAACTCCCATGGGGAAATGTTTAATCATAGGTGAAAACAAAAAGTGAACCAAGGATAAGTAGGGATTTCTTTATGTGAGGAAGTTTCAGTATTGAAATAGCCCACCACCACATTGGTGCTAGGGTTCATTTTATTTAAATATTTTCATCAATTATGTGGGAAAATATATGAAAAATCTATACTTCTTTTTTTTAGTTAAGTTCAACAAATATGAACCTACTATGTACAAGATATATGTTTATAGAGGAGAGAAAGAGAAAGATACAAGCATTTATTACGTGCCCACTATGAGCCGAGTGCTTTACAAATATTATCCCATTTGATAATCTTTATAGGACATGGTAAGGTCATTGAGAAGCTACCAGGCACCAGTTATTCACTGTTTTCCCCCCCATAGATGCATGATCCTACAGATTTAAAGAGTAGCAAGTAGCCTATACACACCCAGCTTCATACAAGGTGACACAGGTTATGGACCCTAAAATTATTCTTGTTCTCCATCAATGCACAATTACCACATTCATTTCTGTTAATATAGGGCCTAATTAAGGAAAATTTGTCCCCTGGCCATGATGTGAGACACCATGAATAAATGAATGGCTCTGTACTTATTAAGTGCTTTCTGTGTGCCAAGGATTGTGATAAGTTATGAGGATTTAAAGACAAAAGTAAAGATGTTTCTTGCCTTCAAGGAACTTACATTCAAATAGATACCATTCAAAGGGGTATAGTCACTAGGAAAGGAAACTTTGTTCCACTAAATTAGTGGGATGATGAATGGGACCACAGGAAAATAGTTTAATACTCCATTCTTTAATATTTTATTTTTCCCCACTTACATGTAAAACAATTTTTAACAGTTCCAGATTTTCTCCCTTCCTCCCTTCCCACTCCACCCACATTGAGGTTATGCAAAACATTAAACATTTCCATAAAAGTCATGTTGCTAAAAAATAAAATCCAAAACACATAGATTTCCCCCTGCCCCCAAAAATACTTTGAGAAAAGTAAAGTTAAAAAAAAAAAAGGATGCTCCAATCTGTATTCAGATACAGTCAGTTTTTTCTTTGGGTATGAATAGCATTTTTCATAAGTCTTTTAGACCAGTCTTGGATCATTGTGTTGAGGTTGGGAAGGGGATCTCAAAAGTTTGGGGTCACAGATAGATGTTGAGGTATCTCAAAAGAGTGTGCAGGTTTGAACCCATTTTCTGGTCAAGGAGCAGTTTGATTGTAATTATAATGCCATTACAATCAGACTAAACTCCAAGAGAATTTAGCAGAGTGCTAAGAGAAAGAGGACACCTTTATCCAGCTTTCTATCATTGCTAATTCTATGGCCCAAAAGTAGGGTCAGGCCAGGAAGTGGTCTCCAGAATTTGGTTCTCCCTGGCCCACAGTTTATCACTATTATTGTTTCAGGAGTTTGGTCCCTGAGACTATCTTGAGGCCAGAAGCTAACTGACAGTCAGCAATTAATTGAGGAATGATCTCTTCAGAATCAGACAGATTGTTGTTCTTAGATTGGGAGTGTGGGCAGACTCCAAAGCCAGAAGATTTAGGATTACTGACTTATTGTTAGAAGTCCCCCTTAAAATCAGGGGACCTCAAAATCATTGCTATATTACATCACATACAAACATAACTACATACACATAGATGTATAGTTGAGCCATAATTTTTTTCAATCATATCTCATTCTTTGTGACCCCATTTAGGATTTTCTTTGCAAAGATTCTGGAGGTGTCTGTCATTTCCTTCTCCAGTTCATTTTACAGATGAGAAAACTGAGGTAAATAGGATTAAGTGACTTGTCCAGGATCACCCAAGTTGAATCTTCCTGATTCCAAACCCTATTTTAATTAAGCCATTTTGAAACCCATTTGAACAAAAAGTCTTTTCATAATACTCACGAGTATACTAGGTATACTTGTATTGGTGAGCACAGAATCAGTTCCATCTCTGGACAATCAAGAGTGGCTGAGTAACTACAATGGAGCCCAGACCTGTGCCAGATGCTGTAGAAAAAAAGTAAGATATGGCTCCAGGACTTGCTAAGCCTATATTGGTTTTGGAAAATAATACATCTGTACAAGGAAAACTTTGGGAATGTTGTAGGAGAACTGATCTCAAGTGGCAGTACGGAGAAGAAAGTGCACTAAAATGCACAGGTCTGGGTCTGAATTCTGACTCTGCCATTTCTGACTATATAAGAAATAAGATTAATGAATCTTCATCTCTATATCTATAATATGAGGGAGGTGGCCTAAATGATCTCTGAAGCTCCTGCCAAATTTAGATCTATGATGTTCTAATTCTCTCTGTAAAGTTGCATAAAATGATTAATAATTAATGACAGCTAATATTTACATTACACTTTAGGTTTTGAAAATGGCCTTAAAAATATCTATCTATTCTATTATTCTATCATGATTCTATCATTATAACATCCCTGTGAAATTAGTAATATTATTATCCCCCCTTTTACAACTGAATAAACTGAAGCAGGCAGAGATTAAATAACTTGCCCCGTTTCACACAACTAATGAGGGCCTAGCCCCCTAGTCCCTAGTCACTTAGAAAACTCTATAAAGCAGAATGAACAGAGAAGCCACAGAAAGAGATAAGACTAAAGATGAGTTGTGAAAGACAAGACATATTCAAAGCAAGCAAGAATGGAAAAGGATGTTCCAGAAACAAGAGGAAAGAGAAAACACAAAGACGTACAATTAAGACACTGGGGAGAAGATTAAAATGTACAGTGGAGCCAGAATGTGGAAGGTTTTAGATGCCAAGAAATGAGTTTAGACTTGATATGATGGATAATAAACTCCAAGATTTTCACAGAGCCATGTGGGTGAGCTGAAAAAGATCCAGAAAGCATCAACATAGGAAATGCTTACTGAAGGCGAGCAGGATCGTGGCAGACTTGTCCCTGAAGAGATTAATCCAAAAAATCACTGCAATAAGAATGCCCACATTCTGGGCATTCTCAGAAACAACACAGGAGACAAAACAAAAAGCATCATCTTAATGTTAAACTTAATATGAACTTTTATCTATATCCTCTGGTACAGCTTGGACAAGGATTCACCCAACACACTGAGGGAGGTCCTCTAAGACTTAAAATTTTGTGTAAATAATTATTAGTTTTCTTCCTTTGCCCTTCCCTACCAAAATTACTTTGTATTTGTTTTGTTTTTAGTTCCCTGAAAACATTAATATTTTTCTAGTTTAAAAATCCTTTCCAGACTTTTCCTACTTTGAAAATGTTTGAAAGATGAAAGAACAAAGGTTAAGGTCCCAAGAAATAATCAGCAGTGGGAAAGAAACTTAACTTTTACTAGTTAAATTTATTGCTTCACCAACCCTCCTATAACAATTGGCCCAAGATCTACCTGAGGACAATATCTCTTTTGATGTTCAAATATCAAGTTATTGATCAAAGGAAGAAGCCCCTTCAGGTGAATAGTCAAGGAATAAATTAAGACATGACTATTGCCCTGGAATGTTTTAGCTGAATATGATTTTTCCCTCTTTTTCAAGATTGGTATAAATCAGGAGAGGAACCTTTTTTTCTGCCAAGGACCAGTTGGATGTTTATAACATCTTTCATGAGTCATACACAATTATCAACTTACAGAACTCAAGCAGTAGGAAGTTGCTGTACCTCCCTTTCAGCTCATCATCACTTTAGTAAATGATTTCATTGGTGGCCTACAAAAATGGTACCCCCAAATTGTCTTAGAATGGAGAGATATCCAAGAGAACAGGAGAACAAGGCCATTTTTCAACTAAAATGGAAATAGTTAAAATTGTTCTGGAAGACTTGTATATAAAATGTAGAATACATTTTAATTTTTTTTCTGTATCAAACAGGTTAAGAGCTTTGCCTAAGGTTATTCAGCCAGTGTCTTTTTTCTGATTTAAAGTCCAGCCATATATATATATATATATATATATATATATATATATATATATATATATATATATATATATATACGGTTATTCTTACCATATCGCAGGAGTTAGGGGACAGCACCCTTACAATCCAGAAATCCATATAAAATCTTTTAATCCTCTCTTTATACCAGAGAAGAAATCTGAATTATTGTATTAAAGGATAAAATATGTTGATGTTATACAACACTATATCTGTATTTTATTCATTTTTTAGTTTCTAAACTTTTTCTGTGTTGTTCACTGGCCTTTGTGTATGGTCTGCAGCTTCCCTAATACTCCTAAAAAATTTCCATTTAATTTCTACCCACAATACATCGAAATCACGAGGGGCAAAATCATGATGTAGAAGGGATAAATGTAGACCACTAAAGTTTCTTGCAACTCTAAATCTGATGGAATTGGAGTATAGTGTATTCAGAGAAGATCTTTAATGGTGTCTTCCCCCTTGGAGAACCTTGAGACTATTTGCTGCTTCTGGGGGAATCATGCTGATATATTAAGAGATATGGAGAGATATGTGTGGCCATTCTGTAACTGATTCCAGACATCTAACCAGAAGAGGCTTTTGGAGACTGAAGGAAATCAGAAAGTTCTATCAGCCTCAGCCTCTTTCCTCTTAATTTAGCACAATGCCTGGCACATTGATTATTGGTTACTTCAGTTATTCATGTGTTATCATAGCAACCCATAAAAGGTCCAAAGGGCATCTTGCCATCATGGAACTCTAGAAACTAGGTCTGCTGTCAGTGCAGCTATCAATACCCAGAGGAAAAAGACTTGGAGACCCCAGCCTTGCAGTAGCTGAGATAAAGATCTAGCAGCAAGGTTGCCTTTGGATGTGAGCTTCCTGGCACGAAGCAATGTAGAGACTGAGCCAAATTGGCCTGCTCTCTCCTGAGACTGGGGCAATATAAGAAAGAGTACCCTCAAAAAGTTGGGGGAAAATGTTTATACGTTTGGAGTTTTTCTGTCTTCAAAGTAAATATCCCTTTGTAAGAGCTAATCAATATTATTTGTCCTTCGTTCTCCAAGAGAACCATGACATTAGAGAAGGGATGCCATAATGTACAAGTGAATTAGATTTACGTGGGGGAGCTGTGCAAGGACACCTGCCTCACTTTCCCCTCCACAGTCACCTGGGCCCAATGGCTGGAGATGGCTCTGGATGAATCACTATTAAGTGGTTAAAGGCTACCGGTATGCTAATCCCTTGCCACCAACAATGGAGAGGAACCAGTTGATACGGGCTCAAATTTAGGGTATTGGAGAAGAAACATTCTACAAAATCCCTCAGGATACCCTCTAGCTCCCGAAGTCCAGACACAACAGCTTGGCTCTGGCACATAGACCCAGAACATACATGCTCCATGATGGGATCTAAGAAAGCACAAGGCACCTACTTCCTAGAAATAATCAATGCTTGTCATCATACAGGTCAAGTGTGTAATGGACCTGGAAAGAGCTTTTGCACTTTTGCAGGATTGTCCAGAAGGATTGGTCTGAGAAAAGTTCTGAGAGGAAAGGAATGTCCATGATTCAAGAACTCTGCCTTCTTGGTCAGATACTAGGATACTTCCTACGAAAATTCCCCACCTCTCCCCCCATAGCCAACACATGCAAATCATAAGAACATAAAGACGCTGAAAAAGCTCATGTAAAAGAATGAAATCATCAAAATGAGAAAGAAAGCCACCAAGATCTGTTGTGGCTGCAATTACTGTTCTAAAGTCCTGGGGTCATCTATATTTCAGACCCAAAAGCACAGGGTATACTGGGAATAGAAGTACTGCTAATTACTATTTTGTGACTTTGAGTAAATAAAGCTCACTTTCTTGACTTCTATTTCCTCATCTTTGAAAAGATGGAGTCCATTAGATGTCTTACAACCAAGCATGTGCTGGTATTTAACAACCAGGTCCCCAAAAGGCAGGGTGCACTTTATCACATTCTAAAATCTAAATTAAACAATTAACATTTGCTTATTGCTTAGGTGTAAATTCTCACACTGAAAATTTTATGAGCTCTCCTGACCTAGTTCTAGTTGGTGCCAGCATATTTCTCCCACAATTCTAAGGTTCCATAAAACTGGGAGCTATACAATTATCCCTTCCCCATCACAGAAGTTATAGGCATGGCACCCCTGGGATCTGGAAAATCCGTGTAAAATTTTTTGACAGCCTCTTCATACCATATGTTTTTTCTTTTTCTTTTTCTCTCATGGGGTATTTATAATACTTAATTGTAAAATTTGGGCTAAATATTTGGTCACAGGTTATATTTAGGTCATCTGTGTCTTCCACATTTTTCTATCATCTGTGGCTTCCATAAAACTCCCCCCAAATTCCCATTTAATTTCTTATGTCAACTTACGATTTAGGGAAACCTCAATGGGGAAAGTCATGATGTAGACAGGATAAAATGTACTATGGATTGAGACCTCTAGACACTTGCCTTCTGGAAATTCCAAATACTACTGATTGGAGAGCAGAAAGAGCAAGCTTTTTTTTTTCTTTGTTGAAAAGGATGGTTCAATTGAGGGGAGGCAATATATTGTGAAATAATTGTGATTTTTAAAAAAGCTTTAATTTAAAAATAAACAAATAAACAAATAAGGCTTCCCTACCCCAGAAGGCAAAGAATAAAGTCCTGGGCTTGAAATCAGGAATATTCATTTTCCTGAGTTCATATCTGATCCCTTTCACTTACTAGTTATATGATTTTAGGCAAGTCACTTAACCCTGTTTGCCTCAATTTCCTTATCTGGAAAATGAGCTGGAGAAGGAAATAGCAAACCTTCCACTATCTCTGCCAAGATGGAGTCATACATGACCAAAAAATATTGAACAACAATCCTGGAAAACTTGAGGAAATTGTCTTCCTTCCTTTCTTTCTTTCTTTCTTTCTTTCTTTCTTTCTTTCTTTCTTTCTTTCTTTCTTTCTTTCTTTCTTTCTCTTTCTTCCTTCCTTCCTTCCTTCCTTCTTTTCTTTCTTTCTTTCTTTCTTTCTTTCTTTCTTTCTTTCTTTCTTTCTTTCTTTCTTTCTTTCTTTCTTTCTTTCTTTCTTTCTTTCTTTCTTTCTTTCTTTCTTCCTTCCTTTCTTTCTTTCTTTCTTCCTTCCTTCCTTTCTTTCTTTCTTTTTTTGAATGAGACAACTGGTGTTAAGTGACTTGCTCAGTTTCACACAGTTAGTAGTTGCTAAATGTCTAAGGTCTCATTTGAACTCAGGTCTTCCTGACTCCAGAGCCAGTGTTCTATTTACTGAACTATCTAGCTGTCTTTCAAAGGAATTTTGTTCTTATTTCCTCTAGACTTTTTTTAAAGAAAAATTTGGGAAATATTAAAATACATGCAGTACTTGGGTTTGGTATTTTTTACATTTTTTAACATTAAATTCATTATATTAGTTTAGGGATCATAAAAATATACACATATTTTGACTTGTTTGTAATATTGTCATGTCTAAGATAGCCTTAAAGGCATAAGAGATCAATTGAGATAATGGATATAAAAGTTCATTGGAACTTGCAAAGCAAGTCATAAATGTGAGTTATTCATATTTGGATAATTACATATTATATAGTTATATTTATTAATTTATACACTTACTGATTTGTTTTATTTTAAATGCTTTATACATTCCTTTTATAATGTTTTTAAATTTTACCTTTAAATGAAGTTCCAAAGCATTGGATTGGAGTCAAGAAAATCTGAATTGAAATCTGGTCCCAGACACTCACCAGCTATATGATCTCGGTAAGTCATTTTTAATCTATGTCACTTTCAGTTTCCTCATCTATAAAATGGAGATAATAATAGCATCTATGACCCAAGGTTTTTGTGACAATCAAATGAAATGTTTATAAAGTGCTTTGCAAACCTAAAAGTATTATATAAATGCTACATATCATTAGCCACTAATATCAATTAGTTATCAATATTAATTCTGAACTCAATTATTAATATTACCTAGTTATTGATATTAATATTAATGCTGAACTTTAGAGAATAGTTTTTCCCCAGTATGTGAAAAATACACAAACACTTAAGACTAGAAGATATCCTCAACTTTATAATCAAAACAAAGTAATGTGTATAAAGTTTTTACTTTTTCAGGATATTTCAGGATAAAGCAGATACAGAAAACAAAGAGGGATGGAAAAGAGAAAGAAGGAAGAAAACTCAAAGCTCACTAAACACTATATTTGACATATGGAATTTCATCTGTCTTGATGAAGTTTTTTGATCCATTACTATTAACTTCTAATGATTCCTCCTTACCTTCTTCCCAGACTTCTGAAAATATAAAGTGTGCCCAAATTGAAATGTGTCATGGTACCAAAGGTAGAAAGAAGACTGGATCAGTAGTCAAGAGACCTGGGTGGCTTTGGACAAGTTACTTCTCTAGGGCTTATTTACCTCATCTGTAACAGAGGATGTTAGCCTGATCTCTAAAATTCCTTCCAGATGCAAAAATGCCTCATGTTAGTTTACATCTTGATTTGATGTATTCCAAACATAAGCCAATTTCTGTCACACATTCATGACAATAGATGGCTCTGAATCCAAATGGGAAGGATATCAGAAGTTGAGTTATAGGACAGACCCCCATGGTAAGCACATTTCTGGAGCAAACCCCACAAGAGATTTTGTAACACACAACACTCATTAATGCCTTTCCAGCATAATCTTTCATGTCCTGCCCCTTATTTATATTTTCCTGGTCACCTAATTCAGGTTCTCATCCTAATTCACTGGTTTTCCTGCCGCTGCACCCTACACATCACATCACTTCACCACCCACAGACTCAAACACTTGGATAAACTTCCACTATCAATCAAATAACATCCAAATCCCTTAGCATTGCTTCAAGGCTCTCTTTAATCTGACCTCAACATCCAACCAAGACTTGATATAAGTTATAGCCAAATGGTTCTGGGTGGTCTTTCTAGCCAGTGCATTAGCAGTATTGGAACCTAGATCCCCTTTCCAATCTGTTTTTTATATTATTCTAATTCATTTACTCTAGACAAAGCACATTACTTCACCATTCCATCAAAGAGATCTCACCCCTATTCACCTCCATGCCTTTGCCCATACCATCTATATCAAAGCTTCTTAACTGTGGATTATGATCCCTTATGGGGTCATGTAAGTGAGTGTGGGAGTCATGAAATTGAGGTTTGTCACCATAAGTAAATGCTTGATTTGTATACCTATTTTATATATCTATATATCTGAGATGATATGAAAATTTCTCAGGCAAAAAGGAGTCATGAGTTGAAAAAGTTTAAGAAGCCCTGATCTATAATATCCTTAAATGCTCTTCTCATCATCTCTATCTCTTGAAATCTCATTCATCCTGCAAGATTCTGCTTAGGTGTCAGCACTTTCATGAAGTCTTCTCTGAATTCCACAACTAGAAATTCTCTCTCCACATGGACTTTTATAATACTTTAATTCTATTTTTCCCGTGCACGTCTATTAAAATGTGTATCATAGTTTTATGTGCATACTTCTTATCTTCCTTCCCAGATCATAAATTCTTCAATAGCAGAGACAGTCTCATTTATCTTTATATCTCATTCTTTTCCTCCAAAGGAAATCCACAAAGAAGATGCTAAGTATTTCTTTCTCTGTTCCTTTCAAGCAGAAATGTATCCAGCTTTTACATTTGAGGACTAAACAGCAGCAGCAATAACAAATATGGTGCTAGAATTGGAATCAGGAACACTTTGGAATCTTGCCACTGATGACTCTCTACAACTGTGATTTATGGACCATTTGTTCTGGGTAGTCTTTTAGTCAGTGCTTTATTTGATTGTTATGACTTAGCTCATCATTTGAGGTGCTATGGATGGATGAGATTCTCTTTATATAAATGAGACTAAGTATTGGACAAAACTTCCATATGGATTGGGTCCATTAATCACTTATTGTTTACTCAAACTGCAAATACAATTGCCATTTGGGGAGATTTTTTCCTGAGTAGAAGAAACATTGTATTAAGTCTAGTTTATTTTAATCATTTTTACTCATTCATTAGAAATAGTTTTCTTTGACATATAATCATTTTTAATCTCATGGTTTGTTACCAAAAATTCAACATTATTCTCCTTCTTATAACTTTCACAAGAAGACTGATTGGGCTTTCCCTCCTACTTCACCTTCAATATAATGATCCTTTAAGCTGCAGTCCACAAAGCTCAAAGGAGTTTCTAAATAGCTTGCAGGAGGTTAATTAATTAGAATAGAAAAATACTTCTTTATTTCAAAATAACTTGCTTCCTTTGTAATTCTAAAGTACTGTTTGATATATTTTTAAAATATTATTCTGAACTTGAATTCACAGTCTTCACTAGACTGCAAAAAGGATCCATAAGCAAAGATTAAAAGGCTCTCTACCTTAATATAATGGCAACTTCTTCAAAGGTTATTTTCAAAATAATTAGTAGTTAGTCCTTCATAAACATTTATTGAGCACCTGTTATGTGCCAGGCACTATGTTAGGTCCTGGGGATACAAAAAAGGACAAAAGACAGCCCCTGCCTTCAAAGAGCTTAAAATCTAATGGGGGAGAAAATACATAAAAAGAAGCTATAAAGGAGAACAGAAGGAAAGGGAGATATAAAAGAATAAGGAAGGAAAGGTTCAGATGTTGCTTTGGAACTCCTCCTTAAATGGAGGATCTGCAATAAGCTCACCAATGTCTACCTTCTACCCTCTCTAATTAGAAAGAGGAGCACCAGGGGTAAATGGTATTGAGGAACTGTGACCTCCTCAATTATTATTAATACCTGAACTTGTCAAGTTTCCCACACAGAAATACCAGCTACTTTCCATAGACACTAAATAAATGGCAATCTCAAGCTAATAATAATAAACTGACAGTTTTAAGCCTTGTCCATATGCCTAGATCGTTCATTCGTTCTTTTTTTGTTCTTTGTTCTCAAAGACCATGACATCAGAAATGTGATGCTGGCCATTCTTTGCTTTATTTTTTACCCACCCTTAATCACTGAACATATGAAGATAACAAACATCTGAATGGCCACTAAAGGTCTTAAATGAATGCCAGAAATAAATTATTTCCCTTCCTTCACCCTTCAAAAAAAACATTTAGAGTTCAGAAAATACAGTCTAGAAGCCAATCTATATATACCTTGGCCAATCACTACCCTAAATCTTGAAGATCAATTTTGTCATAAAGAAGAACAATCTAGTCTTTACTTGTATTACTGAGAGGGATTCTCCTGTAATTCTCCCATGGATGCCAGTATTTATTTTGATGTGTTCAAAGCTACTATAGGACCAGGAAGTCCACACATTCATGTGGAAGCCCCTGATCATCTCTGGCAATTTTTGCTTTCCCCATACTCATAATCCAGCCAAATATGTCACAGGTTTCAATAAACTCTTCTGCAATATCATGAGTTGTTCAATAGATTTTGCTTTCACCATTTTAGTGGTGTGATTGTTGTGTTTCTCATATAAATGTCTATTTAGAGAACATTTGCTGCTCATTATTGAGGTATGGAATAGAAAAATTGATCAAATCCCTAACCCATGGAATTATCTTGAAAGGGTAGCATACTGTTCTTTTATCAACTTGTCCTTTTGAATTGTCTCACATTTATCTTTCCCTAGCTTAGTGTCTGACATGTAGAAGATGCTTAATAATACTTGATGAATGGTCAATTGTTAAAATTTTCATACAGTACCCATTCAGTGTGCCTTAAAACTTTCCAAGGTTTCCCAGAAACAGAGGGTTACAAAAAGTCCCAAAGAATTCAACCTAGTCTAGGGGCATTTTGGGGCCTAATTTGTCATTTCTCTTCTCCCTAATACCTATCTTAACACCACATCAATCTCCTATTTTTTAAACTTTTTGTTTTTGCTGATTATAGTTGTACATTAATTTTTCAATACACGTTTCTTTATGAATAACATTTGGAGAGAAAAATCAAAACAAAATAGAAAAACTGTGAGAGAGAAAAAAACAAGAAAAAGAAAAAAAAAGTGAACATGGCATATGTTGATTTACACTCATTCTCCACAGCTCTCTCTCTGGATGCATTAGGCATTCTCTATCCAAAGTTTATTAGGATTGCCATGGATCACTGAATCACTGAAAAGAATCAAGTCTTTCATAGTTGATCATCCTGCAATTTTATATGTACTACATGTTTACACCTTTAAAGTACATGCACGGTCTTCCTGGTTCTATTTGTTTCACTCAATATCAGTTTATGTAAATCTTTCCAGGCCTTTCTAAAATCAGCTTGTTCATCATATTTATAGAAAATAATATCTCATTAATTTTATATACCATAACTTATTCAGCCATTCCCCAATTGATGGGCATCTACTCATTTTCCAGTTCTTTACTAGCACAAAAAGAGCTGCACATTTTCCCTTCTTTATGACTTTCTTGGGATACAGACCCAGTAATGGCACTGCTGGGTCAAAAGGTATGCACAATTTGATAGTCCTTTGGACATAGTTCCAAAGGGCTCTCCAGAATGGTAGGATAATTTCACAACTCCACCAACAATGCATTAGTGTTCCATTTTCCCTCCCAACATTTACCATTATCTTTTCCTGTCATCTTAGGCAATCTGGGAGGTATGAGATGATACCTCAGAGTTGTTTGAATTTGTATTTCTCTGATCAATAGTGATTTAGGGAATTTTTATATGACTATAGATGACTTTAATGTCATCATCTGAAAATTGTCTCTTCATATTCTTTGACCATTTATCAATTGGGGAATGATTTATAGTCTTATAAATTTGATACAGTTCTTTATCTATTTTAGAAATGAGACCTTACCAGAAACACTTGCTATAAAAAATTTCCCCCCAGTTTTGTAATTTCCTTTTAATCTGGTTTCTGTTTGTTTTGTGCGAAGCCTTTTAAATTTAATGTTATCAAAGTTGTCCATTTTACATTTCATAATGTTCTTTAGTTCTTCTTTGGTCATAAATTCCATCCTTCCTCAAAGATCTGATAAATAAACTATCCCTTGCTCTCCTAATTTGCTTATGGTATCACCCTTTATAGTCAAATCATATACCTATTTTGACTTTATTTTGGTATAGAATGTAAGATATTGGTCTATACTGAGTTTCTAGCATATCAATTTCCAGTTTCCCCCAGCAATTTTTGTGAAATAGTGAGTTCTCATCCCAGATGCTAGAGTTTGGGGTTTATCAAATACTAGATTACTATAGTCACTGATCATTGTATCATGTGTATCTAACCTAATCCACCCATCCACCACTCTATTTCTTAACCAGTAACAAATGGTTTTGATGATTGCTACTTTATAATATAGTTTTAGGTCTGGTATTGCTAGGCCACCATTCTTTGTATTTTTTTTTATTAATTCCCTTGATATTCTTGATCTTTTGTTCTTCCAGATGAATTGTTATTATTCTTTTCTAGCTCTATAAAATAATTTTTGATAGCTTGATTGATATGACACTGAACAAATAGATCAATTTAGATTAAATTGTCATTTTTATTATATTAGTTTGGCCTATCCATGAGCAACTGATATTTTTTCAGTTGTTTAGATTAGACTTTATTTGTATGGAAAGTGTTTTGTAATTGTGTTTATATAGTTCCTGAGTTTTTCTTGGTAAGTAGACAACAAAATATTTTATTCTGTCTACAATTATTTTAAATGGAATTTCTCTTTCTATCTCTTGCTGATGGATTTTGTCAGTAACATATAGAAATGCTGATGATTTATTTTATATCCTGCAACTTTGCTAAAGCTGTTAATTGTTTCAAGTAGGTTTTAGAATGATTTTCTAGGATTTTCTAAGTATATTATCATCTGCAAAGCGTGATAGTTTTATATGCTCAAAAACCTTCTTTTTTTTTTTAAATAACAGGAAGTGAAGTCATGTAATGGAAGAAATGGAATGAGCTTGAGTAGGGGCATAGAATTGTGGATCCATAAGCTGGAAGACATTTTATAAGTCATTTCATCAAACCCATGCAACTGAATGTCTTTCCAGTCCCACATCATCACTCTGACTACTCACCAGAGCTCTATCAAACCAGAGAGAGAAAGAGAGAGACAGAGACAGAATCAAAGACACAGAGAGAGACAGAGACAGAGACACAGAGAGAGACAGAGAGAATGGATTTTGCCATTTTCTTCCATACTGTTTTAGTCTCAACTTGATTCATAGATTAGAGATAGAAAGATCTTTAGAGATCTCTTTCTAAGAGATAGAAAGGTCATTAGACATTATCTAATACCCATCTTCTTAAACTGTGGGTCATAACTCCACAGCCAGTCTTATAACTGAATATGAGGGTTATGAAATTATTATTTATTGTGAGCAAATGTCTGATTATACATACTTATATACCCAGGGTCACATAAAAATCTCTTGGATGAAAAGGAATTATGAATGGGGAAAGTTTAAGAAGCCCTCCAACCTCCTCATTTTATAGATTAAAAGAAAGTAAAACTTGGAGAGGTTGTCTGACTTGCCCTTTATGAAAAAGAGGCAATGTTCTCCAAACTTCCCATTGAGTGCTCATTCCCTGTGGAAACAAGGTAAGGTATGTATATGTAAGAGACCATCTCAATTCACCATTAGACTTAACATATGCTTTCTCAGGGGATCAGAAGAATGTTAATGTGACACATAATTATGAGACAAAAAAGAATCAGACTGCTGTCAAACAGTAGTGATCCATCTTGTTTATAAATCATTTTCAGCAGCCTGAGTATGAGGACTTAGAATGCTGCTTTCCATACCATTTCCCTCCTGTCTGCTTTCTGTTTGTTTGTTTTAAATGACTTAAAGAGAGAAGAGAGTTTAAGACCATTTCAGGAAGTTCTGTTTGGGATCACTTACAAGCAGAAGCACTCAGTCACAGAGAAAACCCACTCCCAGAGGGAAAGTTAAGTGGGTTTGTTATGGTTTTTAATTGCTCTGTTTTCATCCATTTGCTTGCAAGTCAAAAAATCATTCTCATCAGGCAATGATGTTAGTTCAAGTGCAAGACAAAGTGAGGCTTCTGTCATTGAGTCACCAGGCTTTGCTTCTATATCACATCTAACATATGTAGCCCTGGCCTTCATCAATTTGTCTTATGATCATCACATTCACACAAGCAGTAATTAAGGAGGGAAGAAAGGGGTGCTGTCCTAGAGTCTGGTCACTCTGCTTGAGCCAAGAGGAGAAAAAAGGGTATTTTCCTGCCTCATATTGTGATACACCCTGGCAGGACAGATTGAATATTAGACCTGAGGTCAGAAAACTTTTATTTCAGTGTTAGTTTTGTAGCTTTTAAGCTATATGACCTTAATCTTTGTGAGCCTCATTCTCCTCATCTGTAAAACGGTGACAGTAGATGTTCTATCTCCTTCATAGGTTTAATGTAAGGAAAATGCATTGTAAATAAAAAGATGCCACAGAAATGTGACTCCTTACTACTTTGTTTACACTAAAATCCTTGAGCTATGGAGATGATTCTTCCCAGTGCTCAAAGACTTTGCCAGCAAAGGATAAATTCTATTAAACTCTCCAGCTAAAAAGGCTTTAGAGAGGGTACTGGTGACAGTCTATATCTCTGATGGTTTTCTGAAAACTGAACAACTGAAATTTGGATTCTTAAAGGATTCAAGTATTATCTCCTTGATACTTTGAGTGTTTCGATACTTGATAATTCTGCGTACACTTTCCAGAACAACAAACTTCAACCTCTCTCCTTTATTATGCACAAATCTAGCCCCTGTTTTACCATAATTTTTTATAAGGAAAGTCAACAAAAATAATCATCATAATTATAATTATTTCCATCATACTCTGTACTCCCTTCCTTGGTGGCCTTGGATTATATTGTTCAAAGTCTTCCTTGTTATTGTTGCTGAGTTGTTTCAGTCATGTATGTTTTTTGTAACACCATTTAGGATTTTCTTAATCAAGATGCTGAAGTGGTTTCCATTTCCTTCTCTAGCTCATTTTACAGTTGAGGAAACTGAGGCAAATAAGGGGAAGTGATTTGACAAAGCTAGGAAGTATCTGAGGCCAGATTTGAACTCAGGTTCTCCTGACTCCAAGGCTGGTATTTTATCTACTGCACCACCTGTTAGGATTACCAGGTGAGAACTCAGGTTGTCTGGACAGTGACAAGGTGAGAATTCAGGTTGACTTGACAGTTCTCTGGCTCAGACCTTTAGTTTGGGCCTTTAAAGGGAGTTTACACCTTAGGAATTCTAAGAGGAGCAAGCTCATTGGTTGAAGTAATGTTTCCCAGAAGCCCTTGAGTTATCCCATGCCCATTCTCTGGGAGGATAAAAGAAGGGCAGCATTGGGTCTGAGAGAATCAACTCTGGGATAAAGTCTTGACGCCAGACAGGCTGAAAGGAGACCAGTCTGATTTGAGGAAGGACAAGAGTTGGAGGAGATTCAGAGCTCCCAAGAAATCTGCGCACAGAGGAAAAGATTTTACAGATCTCCTCCCAGAGAAGGATTATAATTGAGCAGATGACCAGACCCTCACAATTCAAGAACATTACATATTGGCGCCCAACATGGGGCAAGGACTTTTGCTTATCCTCAGTTCTCACCTTGTCACTGTCCAGACAACCTGAGTTCTCACCTGGTAATCCTAACAACCACCAAAGCCTTAAACCACCCAAATCAGAAGGGAGTATAGTACTTATACACCACATGGCATTCTACTTGAGCCACAAGCCCAGCGATCTTAACAGTCTTTCTGATACATAATAGTGTTACTGTGGTACCCAATCTGTAAAGGTGAAACCATTCCCTCCCATATGTCAGTTCCAGCAATGGCACTGACTGCATTGGATATTAAGATAGAAAATAGAATAAAATTCTAAAATATTAAATTCAAATATTAAAATACAAAGTCTATGATCCATACATAGTTCTAGAGCCCCCTCTGTCTGGATTCTCTTCCCTCAGGTCACAATTCCATTTATACTTCATATTTTGTGATCACATACCTTATTGAACATAACAAAAGAGAATAGATCCCCTATAAAGAGCCATTGGTCTCTAGCCATCTCCTAAACCTCTTCCCACTTGCCCTCCCAGATCTGCAGGTGTGACAGAAAGTTATTCTCAAACCACAAAGACCCAGAGTTCATGAAAAGAATAAGGAGAAAGAGACAGAGACACAGACACAGACACAGACACAGACACAGACAGAGAGACAGAGAGAGGAGGGAGACAGAGAGGTTGTGTGTGTGTGTGTGTGTGTGTGTGTGTGTGTGTGTGTGTTCAGCTCCCTATCTCTGAATCACAGATTATAAGAGAGGAGAAGCAGGTTAAATAATTAAATAATGAGAGAAATTTGGTCTCCCTTTTGCAGCTCCCCAACCTAATGGCAATCACAATAAACTGAGGTGTCATGACTTGGAGTTCTTCCTTCTTGTGACTCTAGTTTCTATCTCTGCTCTAGGAGCTAGATTCCTTGGGTATCACTGATTACCAATTATCCAAGACTGGGACAATAGCATCCACAGTCATATCCAGGACTCCAGCCTACCTCGCAGAAGGCTAGAAGTCTGCATCAAAAGGCAGATGCCTTGCCCACTGTGACCATATGGTAAGGGAGTCCTTATCTCAAAGGCAGTGAAAGCAAGAAGAGCAACAAGTCCCTTCAGTGTGATAGACTATAGATCACATTTCCTGGCCCAGAGAATATTGCAATAGTACAGTTTCTCTGCTTTCTTTCTGTTCTAAGGAAAGTGTGAGATACTTCTGATGTCTCTCTTCCTCTGTGGAAACTCAGAGTGCCTGAAGTCCTGCAGAGATTAAATGGCAATGCAGAAATCCCTGCTAACATTATTATTCTTATTCTCCATGATTTCCTTTTTCTTTCTAGTATAGAGTGGTTGTGACCCATTGTTTCACACATCAACTTCAAAGATGTTGGAAGTAGCATCCTCCAAACCAGCAGTTTTCATAATTTCACATTCCAAGAAGGCCTGAGATCACCAGAGGTACTCTAAAAAATAAACCAGTAGCCTATGTGAGCCGCCATTCCTTTTTGCTCTGTTCTTTAACCAAACTTTCCTGTGCTGATAGACAGCCCAATCATCTCATTAAATATGAATATCAATAAAAGTTTTTCCAACGTAATCTTATTTTTGACAAAATACAGTTTTCACAGCTTTAACATGGGTAAGGTCAACTGAAGTCCTGGGGAATGAAACAAAATTTTGGAAGAAACTTGTCATTCTCAAATGGGCCTTTCAATTATCACGGATTGGGAAGAAATGTGCAGATAGTCACAGTTTTGCAAACCCAGCATCCTTCTATTCAGAGCTTTCTGAAGCTACTTCCAGGCTTTGCAATTTCAGAATGTAAACAATTTACATCAATTATCAAATTATGGCTATACTCGGCAAAGAAACCTTTCCCTTTGCTCTGTCTTGAAGGCTACCTGCAGTGTGTAACTATCTCCAGTGAACATCGCTTGGGCTGGAAGGTGACCACCGGAATGTGGTAGGTGAGATTAGAATGCATTGCCGGCATCTGTTTTCTTTTCATAAATCCTCATCTCTGCAGCTGCAAATTTTGTCATTTGTGATGTTTTCTTCAAAGGAGGTTTTGTCTTATCTGATGTGAAAACTCTTCCACTGGGCTTTGAACACCAAAGCAGAAGGAAAAGAAATCAGTTGGAAATGTGTTCATGTCTCTCACTGTGCTTGACATTTCCTCTGCTGATAAGGTAGCGTGGAAATATTGACTTTTTTTGGTTAAGTTCAGATTAGCCATCTGGTCCACTAGCACTGGGTTGATAATTATTTCATCTCAACCCTGTTCCCCAACATACACACACATACACTCTTTGGTGGGACAAGGAGAAGAGAGAGAGAGAGAGAGAGAGAGAGAGAGAGAGAGAGAGAGAGAGAGAGAGAGAGAGAGAGAGAGAGAGAGAGAAGAGCTAAAAAGAGAAAAAGAAAAGTTATTAGATTACTTAGTGTTATCATTTGCCTAAACACCTCTATTTATTGGGTTGTAATAAAACTATCATGGAATCAGTGGCAGAGATAGGATTTTTCAAGGATCATGTTGAGGTAGATTTTTTTTTTTTTTTTGCTTTTAATTTAGATAATGCTTTTAGTCACAATGGTTATTCTGATCTGACTTTGAATTCTTCCTGAGGAAAATGACAGCTCAAATGTCATTATAAATAGATAAGCTGATACCTACCTGCCTCTTCAATTATTTATAAACTAAATAGATATCACAGCCTTGTGAAAGCTATTGACCTGTTTGCAGGGTTCTACCAAGGTCAACCAAAATCTAATTTAATATCTTTGCCCCCCACAAGGTGGGCTACTAAAGAGACCTGGACTTGAAGGCAGAACATTTATATCCTGACTCCAACACTTACTAGGTAGCAAAGACTGTTATTTGAGTCTCATTTTATTCTATAAAAAAAATCAAAGAGTTGCTATGAGAATCTAATGAAAAAGCATATGCAACATACATTGAAGGTCTTAAAGAATTTTATAAATATCAGTTGTTGCTCAGGGTACAAATTATATATATATACATATATATGTATATATATACATATATATGTATGTATATATATGTATATATATATATATATACATATAATATAGTCCTTGCTTTAAAGAATACAGACATTTTAAGTGAGAAAAATCACAAAAGCACAGAAATCTGAATTTGGAAGGAAAGTCAATGGCCATCCAGTCCAATACAGACCCGAGCAAGAATCTCTCCAATTATATCCCATATATACTATAGACCCAACAAATAGTCATCCAAATAGACTATTTGTTGGGTCTATAGTATATATGGGATATAATTTTACAAGAAGACCTCTAGGGAGGAAGCTTTGCTTCCCAAAGTAGACAGGCTACTTTTTAATAATTTTCTTTCTCAAGAGGTTTTTCCTAACACCTAAAATTATTCCCTTACCATTTTCACCATGAGTCCTGGTTCTACTCTATGAAAAAAAAGAAAGAATACATACAACAAATATTAAATTCCAGTACCATCTAAAAACTCAAGAGATATCAAGGTTGACTATTAAAATACATGCAGACAATAATACAACAAGATTGTAGTTGGATAAAGCAGTCAAAGAAGTCCATGTAAAAGGAAGAGATAGTTGAATTGCTCTTTTAAGAATAATTAGTATTTAGACAGTCAGAGGAGAGAAAGGGAGTACACTTTAAGTTAACTGCAAAATAGGGCACCCCCACTATACTCTTTAGTTTCTCATTTTGCTGTTTGCCAAATATACTTAAGATACTTCATCAAGACAGAATTATATTTCAAAATGCTTTAAAAGTCAGTACATATAGCTGTGTGCTGGAGCCAGATCATATGGCTCATGAGATCCAATTTTTAATTTTCAGTGTGAAAATTTGCACCTCAAAAATCAGCAAATTCTGCAAAACAGTGTTTCATTTATTGCTTTGCTGACTGTTTAGACTTAAGAAAATTACATCAGAAATGTTAATAATGCATATTAGAAAGTATGTCATGCACATTTTCTTCAGAGATCCTTCAAGCCATTTAATCCTGATTGCCTCAGTTTCCCCATCTGTACAATGAGCTGGAGAAGGAGATGGTAAATCACTCCCATATCTTTGCCAAGAAGCCTCAAATGGGATCTCAAAGACCCAAACACAACTGAAAAAAAATGACTGCACAACAACAAAAAAAAAAATGTGAAATATTTAGTAGCACATTCCCAAACACATCATCTGTCTGTAGCATTCAAGACCTCTAAATATGGTCTTTTCTTGGCTATAGTCAGGTCTATGGAACTGTTAAAGTAAGCATCTATTTAAAATTCATAATTTACAATGCCTCACTAAGTATTTTACCAATTCCAACCAAATAACCATGAGTTCAAAGCAAAGACATTCAATGGATGAAAATAAACAAGCTAACACAGGGAATTCAACCAGGTACCTGTTCCAAAGTTATTGTTGCTTCTTGTGAATCCCCACAAAACTTGTTCTTTTTGCAGAGGGAGTTAACCATGGGGTTAACAAAACTGAAGCCCTAGACAGAGCCTGAGAGCACTAACTCCTTGGCACAGAATCCAAGAAAATGCCAGAGCCCAGGGTATAGCTGCCATTTTTGTCCTTCTCCATGACTAACACATTTGTTCAATCCCATAACTCGACTCAAACAAGTCTTGCTACCTGGCCCCTTATATTACTTTTTTTGGTCACTTTGAGACAGCAGCTGAAACCTGAAACAAATTTTATTTCATACACAATTAGCTAAGCCACGTTCCCTTTTTGTGCCAATTTTTAGTTGCATGAAAATCTAACAACGAGTAGCATATTCCACAATCCTGGCAGCCTGGTTGTCAGACATTCATTACAAAGACTGTTCTGAACACCCCTAGAATGACCCTGCTAAGAAAAGAGATGCATTATCATGAATGCTTTTGATAGTGTGAATTGGGGGTATGAAAATCGAACTTTGATCCACCAACAAATGGGTAAGATGACTCTACAGGTTAATGCATTAGTTCTTTACCCTCAGAGACCTGGGCCCAAATCTTCCAGAGAATGAGAATAAAAAGATTCTGAGGGTTTTTGTCACCTTCCCAGTGAGTGTGTCATCTACCTGTCAAAAAAAGAATGCACAGACTGCCATGGGAGTGTCAGTTTTTGAACATCAAAAGGCTGGATTTCAATAACAAGTTAGAATGCTGCAGCATTTAATGATTTGAGAGGGAAATTTGAGAGGCAAACATCACAGGTTTGAAGACACAGTAAACATCACCTAATCTCCTCAGCTTTAAGGGTTTCACGCCTTATGCAAGGGTCTAATTCTAAACAGAAGACTTGAGAAAGAGTACCACTGGTGATGGAATAAACCACAGAAATGGGACTCAGTTTCTGGTCATCCCTGTGCCTTTAGACTCTATAAATGGGATCCAGATCAAGACTCTGTTTCAGTCAGAGATAGATTACACTTTGTTTCTAACCCAAGGATGGCAAATGCTGGTATCCCAACATTGATACCCCAGTAGATCGATCAGTTAGTTCCACCATAATTTGGACTCAACTCAGCCCAATTCTGGATATGTGAGCAAATGACTTTACCAACCCCTAAAATAGTTTTTATAAAGATAGGAAAAGAAATAAAATGTTTCACATACCTTAAAGTGCTATATAAATACTAGTATTCCAAAAAAAACTGGGAGATATAAAATAATTTTAGTTGCTCTATGTTCTATTAAATGGAATTAATGCTCATTTTATTAACATTTAGGGAACAATTGCCTTTTTACACATTACTCCCATACTCTCCCTTGGACAATAAAACAGGCCTTTTTTATTATTAAGTTCATATATGAAACTGTATTTCCTATCTTCTATCTCTTGGAAAGAACTCCTTCCTCACCTCTAAATGCTAAAAATCCCACAAGGCTCAAGCTTCAACTCAAGCACCATTTTCTACATAAGGTCTCTTAACTATAATGCATTCCACATCCCCATTAAAAAAAAAAACCCACTATATATATGTGTGTGTGTGTATATATATGTATATTACATAATTAGTATAGGACTATATAAACACAAAGGATCATGGACCTCAGAGACCCTCTAGTCCAATGCATTCACTAGCCAATGAGTTACAGAAATATCATGGCCATGTGGATCCATATTAGTACATAATGGTGAAATACCAATCAGCTAGAAGGGCACCTGGATGCTGCAGCGGATAGAGTGCTGGACCTGAAGTTGGGAAAACTCAGCTTCTGGAAATCAAATCTACCTTCAGACACTTCCTAGCTGTGTAACCCTGGGCGAGACACTGAACCTTGTTTGTCTCAGGTTCATCTGTAAAATGAGCAGAGAAGGAAATGGCAAACCATACCAGATTTTTGCCAAGAAAATCCCAGATGGGGTCATGAGTTGGACACAACTGAACCAAAAAAAAAAAAAAAATCTTAGAATGTAAGCTCTTTAGAGCCTCTTTCACTTTTTTGTCTTTACTAAGTCCTGGCACAAAATAGACTGAGAGGTGACTTAGTGGATAAGATTTATTTAAACTATCTAAAAACTAGTTATAGGTTTTGGTAAACTGCATCTTTCTTCCAGGAAATTGAAATGATTGTGGTTTCCATGTGTAATTTTAGAGGGAAGTGACATTCGCCTGAATATGTGTGCCAGATCAGCTATCTGATTCATTTTCTGTGATATTTACCTTATGACATGTATTTATCCAATGTTTTATTGTATTTGTATTCCCAGGACATCTAGCAGTAGATGTCATTGAATGCAGATTCATGGTTTTAAATAGGCATTCTGACCCTGGGAAGTAAATATGATCCCAGAATTATAGAGACCCTAAGTGACATAGGAAAACATGAAGACAGACACAGTGACAGAGAGGCAGAAATAAAGAGGGAGACAGACAGACAGACAGAAACAAAGACAGAAACGGAGACAGAGAGAGAGAAAGAAACAGAGAGAGACAGAGGCAGAGAGACTGAGACAGACACAGAGACAGAGAGACAGAAAGAGATTTAACAATAAAAAAAGAAAAAATGAGCTTCTAGAAGTGAGTTGGGGCAGTGGGCAATGACTTCAAGATGCTTTGGTGAATTTAAACTTCTAAAGTTAATAACTGACTTCCATGTATTCACAGACAGATTCATGGAGTTTGCTTTTAAGCAAATTATATGTTTTGCTTTTGAAATTTTTTTCTTTATATTTGGGTTAACAGTGCTACAATTCCCTTCCAAGCTAAAGGAATGAATCCCTTTGCATTTGGAATTCAGTTCCCCAATCATTTAATAATTAAGGGCAATCATAAAATCCCAAAGCTTCTGAGGACTGAAAGGCTAATGGTTTTTCCCCTTCCTAACCTAAAACCACTAGTATCAATAGGAAGGAGAGAGAAGACTCACCATTCTTACTAATGCAGTGTGATTAGGGCACAGAAAGAAATTGCATTGAGCCATCATTTCAAAGTAAAAACTCTTTTCCGCAAGCATCAGGCTCATTTATCTTCAAATATCAAACCAAATGCAGCTGCTGGGGGAAGACTTTTAAACCAATGTTGACATCAATTTACTCAAATACATCAGAAGTATTGATTTTCTGCAAAACATATTTATTCTTCTCATTTTTCTCCACCCATCTAGGTCTATAATTATAGAGTTACTTTAACTGGTATCATACTAGGTGAAGATCAGATTTCAATAGTAGCTCAAACTCTCTCAGAAAAAAGTAGATGTCCATTCCAAATTTAAAGAAATAAAAATGCACTCGACAGGGTGGTCCCTTTCAAACAAAAGTTTCAAAGACACATTTTTCTAGAAGAATAATATATATGTAGCTCTCATAGAAAGTTAGATGGAGAGACTAAAGAGATGACCAAATTAAAGTCAGTAATGTGGTATCTGCAGTTACTATTTAGCCTCTGGGACACCGTCTCTCATGTAAGTTCTCTGAAAAGTTGGCCCAGGGTAGAAGGTTCATCCAACCAAAACTATAGCCTATGAGCCCCAACCAGTGAATGTCCTTATATTAGCCAACCAGAGAACATATTCTTTTAGAACAGAAGATATGAAATCCAACAGAATAGCAAATAAAGTGATAAGATCCATAGCACAGAACCAAGATAGCTGAGTAGAGGTAGCAACACAGCCAGATTCTCCAATACTCCCCTCCAAACAACTTTAAAATAATGGCTTAAATTGAATTTTGGACTGGCCAGTAAAATGTCAGGGTGAAACATTTTTTCAGCCCAAAACAACTTAGATCACCAGAATAGGAGACCCTGTTGGATATTGGAGGTGCCTGCAAAAAGTAACTTTCCCAGGAGTTCTCAATCTAAAGACCGTAGATACAGCCAACAAGAATTTGCCAACTCAGAGCCTGCTAGTGCTGGTATTGCAGCCATAGCTTATCCCAAAAATGGAAGGCAGAGCAGGGTGAAAGTTTGGGGGAGAGAATGTTTTTAACCTGCAGGAAGGCTGCACTGCTAAAACTAACACTCATAGAATCAAGGACCTAAAAAGGACTCCAACCCCTTGATTTTCAAAGAAGAAAATTGAGGTCATTACTTTCTCAAGATCATATAGATAAAGATGAGGGGATGGAATAATGATCCTTAATGTCCACTCTTCTGATCCCCCGACAAATTCCTCCACATGAATTTCTTCTATATAAAATTTCATCCCTTTATGATTCACCTAATTTAAGAAGTGCTTTATTGAGCTAGGTTGAAAAGATACTAATGAGAACTGTTAGGACAGGAGTTTGTCCTTGATTTTATAGGTAATTGAGAATTTTTAGATGGAGAAGTTTTATGATAAGAGAGGTTACATAAGGAAAAATTAATCAGTGGAAAGTGGAATAGAGTGAGAGAGGCTAAAGTCAGGGAAACTCCAGTGGAAGGGGATCTTAACCTGAGGTCAATGGACCCTTTCCAAAGACAGACATAAGGGGGTTTATGAAATTGAAAGAGAAAAAAACCTACATATTTATCTTCACTAATCTTTAACTGAAATTTAGCATTTCTTTCTATGATGAATATAACAAAACATATTAGTATTCAGCTTTATCAGGCTGCCAAAGAAGTCCATGACATCCAAAAGATTAGAAATCTTTCCCCTCCCTCTGTTCCTTTTTTCTTTCCTTCCTTCCTCTCTCTCTCTATTTTCCTCCTTTCTTCCTTCCTTTTTTCTTTCCTTTCTTCTTTTCTTCCTTCTTTTCCTTCTTTAGCAAATAATCCAGTCATGAAAAAATAAGGGTCTGAGTTCAGGTAATGGCAAAGGGAATAGAAAGAAAATCCCAGGAAAAATGTTTATAATCTTAAAACAGGACACTGCAACATGCCAAATGAATAAATATGTTACCACCTAAAATCAGAGTAGTCAATAGGAGGCTAAGCAATGTTCCTCAAGCCACAGATACATGCAGTGAATGAAAAATATTAAATAATTCTCTCTTTTAACTACAATTTATATGTAAACAGATTCATCATTAGCAACTTTTTTAAAAGTTTCATGAGCAAGATGGTAGGAAAAAATAACTGAAACACAGCAAAATTTAGGTATTTCAAACTGACTGGCAATAAAAAAAGCAATTGGCTTTGTAATGGATATATTACACATATTGATGGTTTAGAAACAAGCTCAGAAAAGTGAATTTAAAAACCTGGATAATATCACTGGGCAAAAACAATAAAGTGTAGGTAATTGTTGTAGTGTTTTTGGCCTCTAAAGGATATGAACATACAGAATGTTAAAATTACACAGTTAGAAAAGCCCTCAAGAGAGTATCCAGTCCAGAGCCTGCTTTTAGGCAAATATTCACTTGGTCTAAACCATCTGGGATAGATAATTGACTATACTCTTGAAAGCCCCCAGAAATGAAGACTCTCTAATCTTCCCTAGGGGTCCATTCCAATGGTATTAGGTAAGGTTGGGATGAAATTCATCACACACTTGATTAGCAGCTAGAGGTTTGTTTGTTGGAGGAAAGTCAAGACTTATGATTTCATTTGTTATGGGGTTCTCCCAGCATGGGAACTTCCTTCACTAATGTAGATTGGCAACTCCTCTGTAATTTATAGCTTTAAAGAGCTGCCTGGGGCTCTGGGCAGCTAAAATTTTGCAGTGGTCATACCGTTATTTATCTAAGGTAAAACTTGAACTCAGAGCTTACTAACTCCAAAACTGATTCTCTACCTGCCAGAGCATCTTGCCTCTCCATTATATAACTACTCTAAGGACTAAGGGGCAAAAAAAAATATCTAATGCTATCATGACCTCTACCAATTCAATTCAACAAACACTTATTAAGCACCTGTTATGTTCAGAGCACTGTACTGGATCCTGGGGGCATACAAAATGTAGATTAAAATAGGGTTCCTGCCCTTACCTTGCTTCTAATGTGGCAGGATGATATTATCCCCCCCCAAAAAAAAATGACACAAGATAAAGACAAAACAAGTAATTTTTCCTTGACCTAGTAGACAATAATGGAGGCCTCCACCTTCTCAAGAAATTGTGATTTTAGAACACTAATAAAATTCAACATTTTATTACAATATTACAGTGTCTCTGCCAGGTTCAAAACATTCAACCTTACATGTGTGGAATGTTTAATATAGATTTGTGACTTGAACTGAATTAAAACAAACATTAAAAGCCAATAGGCTTCTTCAAGCTATTACCAAGTAGAAAGGAAATCAAATCCATTCAACAAATACTTATTAAGAGCCTACTAAGTATAAAGCACTGTCCCAATTGCTAAGGACAGATTAGATAAAGCCCTCAAGGAATTTATAATATAGCATAAACAGTTATTACTTAGGAAAATCCTCCAAACCAAGGAGATTCTCCTTGAGTGGCTTCCAATATATTTTTGGTTTTTGGTTTTTGAATATTGATGCACCAAGCATTAAGCACATGTGAACTCACAAACTTCCTCTCTCTCTATTGCTATTGGGGGGTCACAGTGTAAACTTCAATAAAGATGTATTTAAATCCTCATTGTTCATCTCCTAGAATAGACCAAATGTCTAAATCTTTTCCTCTGAACAAATAGATAATTAACATTTGAACATTTAAGAGTTGAAATTTGCAAAAAATCATCCCCCAAAGCATCTATGAGTAGATGTCTTCTGCTGTTTCCTGAGAAGTTCTGCCAAATGGTGAGTCATCTTCCATTTAAGAACAACGCCCCACTTCAGCCATTATTGGTGGCTGAAAATTTGCCTTTGTTTTTAAGGGGCATTTAGGCTGTAATACCATAGAGAAATTAAAAAAAATAACTGTTAAAAAATGTTTTGCCATACTTGTCAATTCATCAGATTAGTTCCTTACTACTTACTCTAGTAATACAGATTTTTCACCTGCTCTGTATCTTAGAATCTTAGAAAGTTGACAGAAGACTGTCAGTTATTCCAGCTTGTCTTTCTAATTGCAAATTAAAAATTGAAATTTATCCTGATGGATCTGTTTGCTTCCAAAAGCAGATTCTGATGAAAGTAACAAATTTTATGCAACATATTAAATAAAACATCAATCTTTTAAAAACTTTCTAAGTTTAGTTTGTTTTGGAACTATAGTTCTCTACAGTTATATAGAGTCTTGCCCTTGGAAGATCTAGCTATATCCTTGCATGCTCTGTATTTTTTCTCCTGAGTATTATTTGAATGTTTATATATACTAATATAATCCTAACATATGAATATCTGTACTATTTTGAATAGTAATTTAAGATTCTTTATATATTTGTATAGAGATACACACACACACTATATTTCAATACTCTCAATTGTGTCAACTACTTCATGACCCATTTGGAGGATTTTCTGAGCAAAGATACAGAAGCAACTACCCATTTTCTTCTCCAGCTCATTTTATAAATGATGAAAATGAGGCAATCAGGGGTAAGTAACTTTTCTGAGATCACACAGCTAGTTAGTGTCTAATGATGGATTTGAACTCAGTTCTTCCTGATTCCATTCCTGTTATTCCATCCACTGTACCACCCAACTTCTACATAATAGATAGAAAGATAGATAGATGGATGGATAGATGGAAAGATGGGTAATGGATAGGTAGATGGATAGATGGATAATGAATAGGTAGATGGATAGATAGATGGATGGATGGATAGATAGATAGATAGATAGATAGATGGATAGGTAGATAAATAGATAGCTTATAGATAGATGGATAGGTAGATAGATTGATGGATAGATAGATAGATAGATAGTGTATAGATAGACGGATAGATAGTGTATAAATAGATGGATAGATGTGTGCTATATATATATATATATATACATATATATATTTAAATGTATGTGTGTATATATATATATACATATATATATATATATATTTAAATGTGTGTGTATATAGATTTCTGGTGCTGCTAAGAAAAGAATAAATGTTGCAAATTCTAAAACAAAAATACAAATTCACATATCAAGTTAAGGTAATAGTTAAGCTATCTGGGAAAAGCAAAGAGACCAATAGGCTCTGGGAAACAGATGCCCAGATCACACTTGCATTTGCGAAGCAAGTCAGATTCCCCAGTGCTTTTCATGATAGGAAATTGAAGAGCACCGAGGTGCCATCAATATGCCATTATCATATGTCTTGCTGCTGACCAAGCCACTTGTAAATGATTTCTCTCCAAGGTGTTGAGACTCTGACTCCTTTTCATTCTCAGTATTCCTGGTGATAGGAGGGCCATGTAACGGACTTATCTCAGCCTCCTAATAACATACAACACATAGTCTTGTCAACTTGTTCCCCTGATAAGCCAACACAGCTGAAAGCATGAGATGCTCTGCCTTTTACCAGACATTAGATTCAGAGAAAAACTCAACACTCCCAGGCATTGAGATGTAGCCAGACTATTGTTAATAGTTATGTTTGACCTCCCTTATAGCCACCAATCTCAAAGTGGCTGGCAAACGTCCATGAGGGGCCCTAGGGGAAAGTTTCCACCATGCTTCCCCTGACTGCTATTATAAGAATAATAGTGGTGCAGATGAACAGTCCCCAAAATTTTTAAAAGTAACAAATAAGCCCCTGCTTCGGGATTTAGTGTTAGATGAGAAATAAGACAAATTAAAGGAGAATAAAGTCAGAAAGAAAACATATCATAGTAAATCAAACACTCAGATTCTCAAGAAAAGGATTTTTAAGGAATGGGCCCCCATGGTAAATCTGAGTGCACTCTCATTTTCAAGAATTAAAACCAAAAAAGAAAAGAAAAAGAAAACAGAGATTGTGTAATCACAAAAGCATAGATTTGGAGTTGGAAAGAAAATCAGAGACCATTTAGTCCAGCATTATTACAAATGTTCAGTCATTTTTCAATTGTGTCTTATTCTTCATGACCCCATTTGGAGTTTTCTTGGCAGAGGTGCTAGAGCAGTTTGCCATTTTCTTCTCTAGTTCATTTTACAGATAAGAAAACTGAGGTAAACAGGATAAAGTGACTCATCACACCAATATCATGAAGAGGAGTCATTCTTATTTCAGACCCACTGTTCCATCCTGTGTCACAGATTAAATGATTTGTACAGTCACATAGGTAGCAACTAGAAAGGGGAATTGAAACACAGCTCCTCTAACTATAGAACCAAAGTTCTTTAACTCTCTCATAGAGTTCTCTCTCTCTTTTTTAAGCATTCCAATATCCTTTGCGTTGAGGTTAGAGAAAATGGTTTCACTGATCTACATAAGCTTTTCCATTTAAATTAACTCAAGGAAAAAGTATTTGTATCTTGATGCTGTAACATTTCAAAATCTTATCAAAAGCTCATAAAGAGCTTCATTTCCAAATATTGAGAAACTGGCTCTATTGGAAAGTATTTATTTAATTGGGTCTAAAAGAGAAAAGAAAGAAAGAAAGAAAGAAAGAAAGAAAGAAAGAAAGAAAGAAAGAAAGAAAGAAAGAAAGAAAGAAAGAAAGAAAGAAAGAAAGAAAGAAAGAAAGAAAGAAAGAAAGAAAGAAAGAAAGAAAGAAAGAAAGAAAGAAAGAAAGAAAGAAAGAAAGAAAGAAAGAAAGAAAGAAAGAAAGAAAGAAAGAAAGAAAGAAAGAAAGGAAGGAAGGAAGGAAGGAAGGAAGGAAGGAAGGAAGGAAGGAAGGAAGGAAGGAAGGAAGGAAGGAAGAAAGAAAGAAAGGAAGGAAGGAAGGAAGGAAGGAAGGAAGGAAGGAAGGAAGGAAGGAAGGAAGAAAGAAAGAAAGAAAGAAAGAAAGAAAGAAAGAAAGAAAGAAAGAAAGAAAGAAAGAAAGAAAGAAAGAAAGAAAGAAAGAAAGAAAGAAAGAAAGAAAGAAAGAAAGAAAGAAAGAAAGAAAGAAAGAAAGAAAGAAAGAAAGAAAGAAAGAAAGAAAGAAAGAAAAATATAACTGCCAGACAGTGAAATACTTGGATGTTATGAATATTCTTTAGCCATAAATGGAAGATTTTGCCATTGCCTTCCCTACTGACTACCTTATATTCAAATACTTTCTATTTACTCCAGGAGAGGCAGTATGGTGAAATATACTTTGGTCAAAATGAACTAAAGAATGAGACTACTAAAATGTACATGAAGATCCCTGTGAGCCATGTACTGACTTCAAAAATTACATATTAATAGTATCTATGCTCTACCGTATTTATATTTATACTAATTTAGTTTTATAATTTCATTTATTTTGTTAAATGCTTCTCAATATAATTTTAATCTGCTTCAGGCCCCACTGGAGAGATACAAGTTATGTGATAAGTCATACTTATTGCTCAAGACAACTTTCTATGATTTTACATCGAAGACATTGGTACAGAGAATTTCTTTAAGAATGCTCTATGCATATAAAATCACAGATCTAGTCCCTATCCTTACATTTATTCTGCATATAGTTTTATACATATAATTTTTTTCTCCCGCTAGAATATAAGTTCTTTGTAAGAAGGGATGTTTTCATTCATTTTATTTGTACACTTAGGACTTGGCACATAAGTGCATAATAAAAATTTTTTGATTAGTTATGTTGATGATGAAACAATCTGTTCTGAGCTTATTAGTCCTTAGAGAGCAGACTCGGTCCATCTCTGAAGTCTTTCCAGTTCAAAAGAATTTGTCAGAGCTCATGCTCTCCTAACATAGTGATTTAGGATGTTCAGGATTCATATTAGTACTTTGGATGAAGGCTCTGTATAGCCAGAGTATAGAGTTGCAACCCACCAAATGTAAGGATCTCATATGGAAGTTTTATAGCAGAATAAAAATAAGTGTCCCACAGGATGAGAAGGTGCAGATTGGTTGTAATCTGCACCTATGGAGAGAATGTCCACATCAATAAGATCATGGATCCAAGAGCACAGTATAGAATTATAACTGTATCTCCGCCTCTCCCTCGCCCCAAGCTACTCCAGAAAAATAAATCTAATCTCTTAATGGTCCGCTTTCTTAATCCTCAATTAGGCTTTTTTTCTTCTTCCTCCTTCCTCCTTCAGATCTTTTCTTAAATAACAAAATGCAGTACTAATACTTCCATTATTGCCAGGGCACATTATGTCATCTACACAGTCTAAGAGATTGAAAACAATAGAGAACAAGATGATCTGAGGGTATTATCACCAGATAGGTCGGTCAAATGCAGGTACATTTACCACTTGAAAATCCTCATGTGGTCATACAAACACATCCTCAAAATCAGGAATAGAAGAGTTTAGAATTAAATGCAGAGAAAGCGAAAGTCTGAAATTGGGGGGTGAGAGAAGAATATGTCCTATTTAAGTCTTCTCAACTTAAGGGATCTAATTTAACTAAAAAGAAAGGCAGGAGAAATGAGCAGCAGAGCAAGGAAAATGGAATAATCAATAAAGTCAATAAATATACATTATGCAGTAAACATTTACTAGGCACCTACTATGTGCCAGACACTATATTAAGTTGTGTGGATATTAAGAAAGGCAAAAAAAAAAAAAAAAACCCAGTTCCTAATCAACAGGAGCTTATAGTTTGATGGGGAAAAACAACAAATAAAAAGAAGCTGAGATGGGAGGAAGATCTCATCATGGCAGCATGTAATAAGTCCAGAGGAATATAGCAGGGTGGGAAATGACAGGAGAGCTGCCCTGAGCTCCCTCCTTAAATGGAAGATCTGGAAGATCTTTGATGTTTACTTTCTACTCTCTTCAATCACAAGTGGGAGGAGCCCCAGAGACAAGGAGTACCAATGAGGATTGAGGTTATCTTATAAATTGATGAGTTTTGTAATGCAGTCCAAGAGGAAAGTTGAATAACAACTGGCGGCTTCCCAATCACCATTCCCAAATCATGTTGCTTATACTCTGGCCAAGAAATTCATCTCCACCTACTCAGTCTTTACCAGAATTTTGAATTCAGCCATTGGACTTGGGACTCTGATAAGAGAGATTTTACCTTACCATCAGAACCAGGTCTCTGGGTCCCTTCCTGCTTATTTCCATGGCACATTTCCACCCTTTCAGTTCCCCCTTTGTTATCTACCATTAGTAGAATATAAACTCCTTAAGGACAAAGACTATCTTATTTTGCTTTTACTTGTATTCCCAGTACTTACAACTGTACCTGGCATAGAGTAAGTGTTTAATAAATGCTTTATCTGTTGATTTGAGTACTGTAAAAAAATTTCTGAAAATTTGTAAAGAAGCATTCCCCTTTTTTTCTGCTTGAAACTTGTGTGTACAGACACTAATATGTTTTAAGAATACAGTATTATACAATTGTAATAACATGATTCAGAAGGAACACGTATATTGAGTGAGTCATAGAATTAATCTTGAAGAAGTGGAAGAAGTTATTAATCAGAGCTAGGGGATGGATATGAACCATAAGGGAATAAAAATTAATAATAAATGCATCCTTCATTGTATCCCTTTCCATGTTACCTCCTCAGCAGACACCTACCTTGCCTATACTTGGCCCTGGCTCTGTGTAGCAGTGACCATTTTTAAAATTACTTTTGCTAATTTAGGGGCAGGAAAGTGACATTTTAAGGTTGAGTTGATTTTCATTGATGTGATTTTTAGGGAACATAAATACTTTTTCACATGCCAGATTGGCTTCAAATCTTAGCACAGTACTTGCCTGGCACACATGTGTGTTTAATAAATGTTGATTGATCGATGTCCTTTGAAAAATTTCATCACTAAATAGTGATGTGTATTACTCTTACATATCAGTTTCTTGTAAGTTCTGGAAATCAGACTTTTATATGATAGTCATAATATATTTATTTTTCCAATCTATCTCCTTTCTTTTAAGTTTATAGATATTGTTTTTTTGTCAAGTGGAATCAATGTCTTTCTTAATGCAATCAAAAATCATGCTGGGTTTATGGGCCATTCTACTATATAGCTAACCAAGCTTTCTATTGTTAAATATCCAGATAGTTTTCATATGAATTTATGGAAGAATCGGGGATGTTTAGCCTGAAAAAGAGAAAAACTAGGAAGGATAAGAGAACTGTCTTCAAGTATTTGAAGAGTTGTCCTAGGCAAGATAAATTAGATTTGTTCTATGAAGCCCCACAGGGCAGAAGCCAAAAAAAAAGCAAGTAAAAGTTGCCAAGTTTCAGACCCCAAATGAGGAAATAGCATTCTGTCAGAACTATCCCCAAAGTAGAATCACATCCACCTCTCATTGGAAGTTTTTAAGCAGATAACCTTTTTCTGCATGTTATAGAGGAAATTCTTGATCAGATAAAGGCTGAACTAAATAGCCGGTGAGGTCCCTAACAGCTCTAAGATTCTACAATTCTTTCTGGTCACAGCTCCCTCACCCTGAATTTGGGCATTTGATTATTTGAATCCCAGTAGAAGATCTTACATTTATCTCTCCTGAATTTCACATTATTAAATCTAACCCATCATTCCAGTTTGTCTAGTCAGAGACAGGCAATGCCTCTCCAATTCTCCATAATCTGTCAAAGATCACTGCACAATCTCATCTGACAATGTTTTCAGTACTTTGGGATGGAGTTTGTCCAGAGCTGATGACTTGAACTCTTTAAGGATGGTGAAGTGTTCTTTTACCATATCCTCAATTATATTGTTTCAACTAACAGTTAACTAATTTTTTTTCTTTTTTTTATTTTTATTTTTATTTTATTTTATAATTATAACATTTTTTGACAGTACATATGCATGGGTAATTTTTTACAACATTATCCCTTGCACTTACTTCTATTCAGATTTTTTCCCTTCCTCCCCCAACCCCCTCCCCCAGATGGCAAGCAGTCTTATATATGTTAAATATATTACAGTATATTCTAGATACAATATATGTGTGTAGAACCGAATTTTTTGTTGCACAGGAAGAATTGGATTCAGAAGGTAAAAATAACAGTTTACATTCATTTCCCAGTGTTCCTTTTCTGGATGTAGCTGGTTCTGTCCATCATTAATCAATTGGAATTGGATTAGCTCTTCTCTATGTTGAAGAAATCCACTTCCATCAGCATACATCCTCGTACAGTATCATTGTTGAAGTGTATAATGATCTTCTGGTTCTGCTCGTTTCACTCAGCATCAGTTGATGTAAGTCTCTCCAAGCCTCTCTGTATTTCTCCTGTTGGTCATTTCTTATAGAACAATAATATTCCATAACATTCATATACCATAGTTTACCCAACCATTCTCCAATTGATGGACATCCATTCATCTTCCAGCTTCTAGCCACTATGAAAAGGGCTGCCACAAACATTTTGGCACATACAGGTCCCTTTCCCTTCTTTAGTAGTTCCTTGGGGTATAAGCCCAGTAGTAGTATGGCTGGGTCAAAGGGTATGCACATTTTGATAACTTTTTGGGCATAATTCCAGATTGCTCTCCAGAATGGTTGGATTCTTTCACAACTCCACCAACAATGCATCAGTGTCCCAGTTTTCCCACAGCCCCTCCAACATTCATTGTTATTTGTTCCTGTCATCTTAGCCAATCTGACAGGTGTGTAATGATACCTCTGAGTTGTCTTAATTTGCATTTCTCTGATCAATAGTGATTTGGAACTCTTTCATATGAGTGGAAATAGTTTTAATTTCATCATCTGAAAATTGTCTGTTCATATCCTTTGACCATTTATCAATTGGAGAATGGCTTGATTTCTTATAAATTAAAGTCAATTCTCTGTATATTTTGGAGATGAGGCCTTTATCAGAACCTTTAACTGTAAAAATTTTTTCCCAATTTGTTACTTCCCTTCTAATCTTGTTTGCATTAGTTTTGTTTGTGCAGAAACTTTTTAATTTGGTGTAATCAAAATGTTCTATTTTGTGATCAATAATGGTCTCTAGTTCTCCCTTGGACACAAACTCCTTCCTCTTCCACAAGTCTGAGAGGTAAACCATCCCATGTTCCTCCAATTTATTTATGATTTCATTCTTTATGCCTAAATCTTGGACCCATTTTGATCGTCTCTTAGTATGTGGTGTTAAATGTGGGTCCATGCCTAGTTTCTGCCATACTAATTTCCAGTTTTCCCAGCAGTTTTTATCAAATAATGAATTCTTATCCCAAAATTTGGGATCTTTGGGTTTGTCAAAGATTAGATTGCTATTTTTATTCACTATCTTGCCCTGTGAACCTAACCTATGCCACTGATCAACTAGTCTATTTCTTAGCCAATACCAAATGGTTTTGGTGACTGTTGCTTTATAATATAGCTTTAAATCAGGTACACTTAGACCACCTTCCTCTGACTTTTTTTTCATTAGTTCCCTTGCAATTCTCGACCTTTTATTCTTCCATATGAATTTTGTTGTTATTTTTTCTAGGTCATTAAAATAGTTTCTTGGGAGTCTGATTGGTATAGCACTAAATAAATAGATTAGTTTGGGGAGTATTGTCATCTTTATTATATTCGCTCGGCCTATCCAAGAACACTGAATGTCTTTCCAATTATTTAAACCTGACTTTATTTTTGTGGCAAGTGTTTTATAATTTTGCTCATATAATTCCTGATTCTCCTTTGGTAGATGGATTCCCAAATATTTTATACTATCGACTGTTATTTTGAATGGAATTTCTCTTTGTATCTCTTGCTGTTGGATTGTGTTGGTAATGTATAAAAATCCTGAGGATTTATGTGGATTTATTTTGTATCCTGTGACTTTGCTAAAATTCTGAATTATTTCTAAACAGTTAACTAATTTTTTAAAATCTCATTCTCAGTCCAAAGACTACTCTACATAGCAAAAGAAAACAGAAGCAAAGCAAGAGTTGAATCTTCTTCTTCTTGTCATCCATTATCATTGTCCCATTTTGACCCTGCCCAATACTGCTGACTCATCTTTGATTTCTCTCCTGCCTTCAGCATAGCTTTAATAACAGAAAAAAAAGGCTCTTTTTGTCATCCTTTTCATTAATAGAAAGCTTTAGCTCTTCCTTAGCTTTAGTATTCCTGCCTCTATTATTACAGGACCATGCTTCTCTTTCAGACTGATTTGCTATTAATTGCTTCCATCACCATAACTTCTAAAACACCTAAGACTATCAGTAAGGTGCAAGTTAAATGGCATCTATTCTGTTCCTTTTGAATAAAGTATTTCTTTCCATAGTCATAGTCTAGTCTTGAGCATGCCCCATCTCCAAGTCATAAAAATGACTCTTAAGTCAAATTTGTCTCCCTCTATTAAGATCTCTAGTCATCACCCTTATCATCATCTTAGCTAACATTAATATAACATATTAAGATTTATAAAACACTTTAGATCCTTATTCACTTTATAATAACCCTTTACAGCAAATACTTATAGATATTAGATATAGATATAGCAGGAATAGGGTAAAAAGAGAGACTAAAAAAGAAAATAGTGAATAAAAATAAGATGGAGGGAAATCCACAAATAGTGATTATAACTTTGAATGTGAATGTGAATATAAATATATAGAGAGAGACAGAGACACACAGAGAGAAACAGAGAGAGAGAGAGACACAGAGAGAGTGAGAGAGAGAGAGAGAGACACACACACAGAGAGAGAGAAAGTGTCTGTGTGTGAGTGTGAGAGAGAGAGACACAGAGAGAGAGACAGAGAGAGAGAGAGAGAGAGAGAGAGAGAGAGAGAGAGAGAGAGAGAGAGAGAGAGAGAGAATGTATGTGTGTGAGTGAGAGAAAGAGAGACACAGAGAGAGAGAGAGAATGTGTGTGTGTGAGTGTGAGAGAGAGACACAGAGAGAGAGAGAATGTGTGTGTGTGTGAGTGTGAGAGAGAGAGAGACAGAGAGAGAGAGAGAGAGAGAGAGAGAGAGAGAGAGAGAGAGAATGTGTGTGTGAGTGTGAGAGAGAGAAACAGAGACACAGAGAGAGAGAGAGAAACAGAGACAGAGACAGAGACAGAGAGGGAGAGACAGAGAGAGACAGAGAGAAGGAGGAGAGAAAGAGAGAGAGAGAAGAGAGAGAGAGAGAGAGAGAGAGAGAGAGAGAGAGAGAGAGAGAGAGAGAATGTATGTGTGTGAGTGTGAGAGAAAGAGAGACACAGAGAGAGAGAGAGAGAATGTGTGTGTGTGAGTGTGTGAGAGAGAGAGAGAGAGAGAGAGAGAGAGAGAGAGAATGTGTGTGTGAGTGTGAGAGAGAGAAAGAGAGACACACAGAGAGAGAGAGAAACAGAGACAGAGACAGAGACAGAGAGAGAGAGGGAGAGACAGAGAGAGACAGAGAGAAGGAGGAGAGAGAGAGAGAGAGAGAGAGAGAGAGAGAGAGAGAGAGAGAGAGAGAGAGAGAGAGAGAGAGAGAGAGAGAGGGAGAGAGGGTAAAACACTGAGAAATTGTAACTGGCCTACGTCTACCTTATTATATTTACCTTATTATCCTTCTTCCCATGTGGTATAGAGAAGGCTGTGAATTTTATTACTGTGATTTCTTTAGGGACAAAGTCTCCTATCACTTACTGGTTTCCTTTCTTGCTTTTCTTCTGGATGATTTTTCCCTCTCTCCATTTTCATTTGAAAATTCTCTTTATTGGATTTGAAATATTTCAAGTAAATAGTTTTTTCTTATTCATCACCCAAATCTACATTTTTTTTCTCCTAAAGTTTCTGCCTTCAATCAGTTGAACAATGATAAGAATACCAACTGTTCCCCAAAGGTCTTGAGTTTCTTTATTGGCTTTAGCAATACTTCCATTTTTCCCTTTTTTATCTTTTTCTTTATTTTCAATTTATGGAACAAAACAAGCATTACCATAACTAAGTAAAATTTAAAAAAAGATAATTGAATATGAAACTGGTAATCTGCTATGTACAAAGTGTTACTCTCTACAAATATACAAAAATGTTATCATGCAAATTTCTTTTTCCTCTTTTTTTCTTTTTTCCACTGCTCCATCCTAGAGATAGCTATCATTAGACACAAACAGGTGTGTGTCTATGTGTATGTTTGTGTAAAAATATTATATATATATATGTATATTTCTATTCAGTTCTTCCTCTCATCTTTCTTCATGTGTCCTTTATTTTAATTTTGTTTGTTTATAATAGTCAAAGTAACTGTGGTTCCAAATTGTTCTTAAAACAATTTTGTAGTTAATGTGTAATGTTCTCTTAATCCTGTTCACTTCACTCTTCAACTTTTTGTAAAACTCTTTCCTTGCCTTTCTAAGATCATCAAGCTTATCATCTCTTATAGCACAGTAGTATTTCATCACAACCCTAAATCACAATTTCTTTAACCATTCCTCAATTGACGAGAATTCCTGCAATTTCCAGGTCTTTGCCACCATAAAAGGAGCTTCTATAAACATCCCATTCACCTTCAGAGTTATAATTACTTTGTGGATTTCTCTCCATCTTATTTTTATTCACTATTTTCTTTCTCAGCCTCTTTTTTTTACCTTATCCCTGTTACCTTATCTTCTCTTCCTACCTCCATCCCAAATCCCCCCCAGTTCTCTTCCCTACCTCCCAAATACCAATCTACTTCTAACAGGCCCTCCCTGATCGTAACCCCAGGTATCTCTCTTTACATGTTCGAAAGATTTCTACACTCTTTCAGATGTACACATTGTTTTCTCTTCAACCCAGATAAGAGTAAGTTTCCAACATTACCAGTCTTCAGATCCCTCTGGCACTATCATTGGTCTCCATATTAGCCACAGGAAATGAACAGTGATCTTAGAATTTGAAATATATATCTATCACCAACCTTCTCAGCTTCAATCTACAAGTTTAAGTTCAATCTATTCAAGGGACCATAGCAGCATAGTCCCCATTTGTTATGATTTACTTCTTTAAAAGATCAAGCCATTGAATGACCAATTATATTAGATAACATGTTAATAATGAGTATGAATAACTCATGAATAATAATCAGGAAAATCTACATAAACCACAAATACTCCCAACACCTGTGACCCATAGGAAGTCACCTCCCCCCACATGTCTGCTGAGGAGGGCTGGTTTTGGCAAAGTACCACAGGTTAAAAGCATTCATGGCAAAGCATCAGCATGAGAACCAGGCAGCATTGTAAAAGGCTTTGTTCTCTTTCCTCAGATCAGGAATTGGGAAAACAAGATATCAGGACTGCAATTACATATGTGAATATATATGTGTGTTGTACATTTACAACCATGTATATAAAATTTACATGTAGGATGGCCACAAAGTCTTAGCATGGTTTTAAATTTTTAATGGTTTGAAATCACCCTAAGATATTCGGGATACAATATGTGCTGTGCGGTATCTATGTGTACACATGTATACAGAAGGGGTATCTCACATCCTAACCCTAATTAATGTGATTATTAAAATGTTCTCTGCCCTGATAGCTTTCTCATTTGAGAATGTTTCTTTGAGCCCATTATAATTGTGCATACTTGTAGTGTCTGCTTCTGAAATGGCTAAAGATGATGGATTACTACAATTTGGGAGTTCTGAGATTCAGTAGGGATAAAGCCAATTGGTGTCTGTACTCAGTTCAGTATTTGTGTGGTGAGAGGAGAGTCACCAAGTTGGCTAAGGAGGAGCAAACAGGGACAGAGGGCCAGATCAGAAAAGAGCAGGTCAGCAATGATGTTTGACTACTGCACTTACAGAGCAGGAGTAGAGAGACCCAGTCATAAAAAGATATAGATATATATAAATATAGATATATGGATATAGAGAGAGACATATGGATATAGATATATTGATATAGATATAGATATATAGAGAGAAAGAGCTCCATCCCTCTTTCTCAAAGCTCTTAATCTTCCAGACAAACTCTTATTCTAGATCACAACCACATTAGAGTCCAAAATCTCACATTACAGGCAGTGAGGTTCATACAGTTCTAGATTTATGACTAGAATGGATCAGAGCTCAAAGACCATATAGACCAATCCTATTACACCGAAGCCCACGACATTAGTTGATTTGCCAAAACCTTCAGTGTAAGCAATGAGTTCAACCAGCATTTTCCTCTGCCATTTTTTTCTACTTGTTTCATTCTCCTTCATCATGACATCCCTTGCTTCCTTTAAAAATGCACATCTAAAGCCCATGAATGCTTTCCTTGAGGTTTATTACCTAGGCCATCTAACATTCAACCCTAATTACCTAATAAAAGGGTATGTGTGCACATTCTCCTAATAAACCTCAATTGCATGTGCACCGCAAAGGAAAGGGAAAGGGAAAAGGATTTTCCATAACAGACAAAAAAGGTCAACAATTTCCTACTTCAAGGCTCAAGGAGATAAAGGATCTGGAAGAGATAAACCAAGCCTTGTGGATCAAAGTGAAGAGGGTTAAATGTGGAGGTAAAATCCCCATTCTTGCCCTCATTTCTGCTCTCTCCTCCCTCCCAACACACATACTTACGCCCAAAGATTCCAATGTGGTTTCCCTACTGCAATCTGTAGTAGAGGGAAAAGAAATCTAGGTTTGAAGTCAGAGAACTAGTTTCTGCTAGTTCCTACTAGTATGAACTTGAACATAAAGTGTTTATAGACCTCAACTTCTCCATCCATAAGACTAGGATATAAGGCTAGATGGTCCCTAATCTTCCTTCCAAACCTCAGTCTATGAGTCTATAATCCTTTAAATTAATGCTCCTGTCAGATTTGGGCACTGATTTTTTATTTCGTTTTAATTTTTTGCTTTGTTGTTTTTCTTTTTTATAAGGGCAAGTTCAATTAGGGAGGAGGGGGGAAGAAGGGGTGAGAGAGCAGAAATATCCAGAAATAACCATGATATAAAAACAAAATGCATCAATAAAACTCATTTTTTAAAGAGTAATAAAAGAATAAAGTGAACTAATGATCATCTTGGCCTCTAGCCCCAACCTCAAACACTGCAATCCAACACAACTATTCATAAGACAGATAGGACCATGTGCAACCTACCACTTCAGAGAAATAAGAACATCTTTCTTATCAGACTCAAGTATCTTCTTACCCCAGCCAAGCCAAAGCATATATAGACAAAAGTACATCTTCATTTTTCTTTTTATTCCCTCTAAATCTGAGGGAATTGTGTCTGAGAAGTTTGTAGTGAAGCCAATTAGAGGATTGGGAATCAATCTACTAGCCAGAGAAAATATTGGTCCAGAATCTTGGTAATGACCCAGTTATATCCAAAGTACAAAGCTAAAACTGACAACAAGGAAGACATCTTAAGGAAAAACATCAAGATGCAGCACATTTCTCTTTAACCCTTTTCCCAGAAATAAATTCATTTGGAAAACCTATAAAGCACACTAGAAGTCCATCTTGAGTTAGAGGTAATAAAATTCCACCCATGACCACCATCCTTAGTTGCGAACTCCCTGGAGGGCTTTGAGTAATGGACAAGTTTATTCTTCACCTTTCTCATGCCAGCAAACTGAAACATGAACATTAGTGCATATAAGAAAATCCTTAATCTGATTGCAAATCACAGGCATATGTTTGGCCCAGAAAAGCATATTGGGGAACAAACACTTCAAAGGAAAATCCTCCAGAAATGGAATCATTGGCACCAGATCTCTTGACTGCCTAGTAAACTGTTTGACCAAAACGACTACTTGAAGAACCCTCAGTCGTTTAGCCTTCTGACCAAAGCCGGAAGACTTGGAAACAGGCTGAAAACCAGAACATGACTTGTGATCCAACCCCTTTTCCATAATTCCAGCCAAGCAATCTCAAACACCAAGAAATTCAACCAACGAACTCTTTTCTTCTCAACAGACACTCAAACAAGAGAGGCTGCCCAAGGTGATCTGGGACATCTCCCTATCTGATGTTATATGACTCCAAAAACCCACAATTCAACTTAATACTTACAGCTTCAATGGCATTTTTTTCCTAAGTGCTGATGGCTGTCACTTATGTTTTTATACATTTGCAGAAAATTCTTCTTTATGAGAATATGTGTATCTATACCATAAATTGTATATATATATATATATACATATATATATATATGTATATATATATATAAATATATATGTATATATATATATATGCACATATATATAAAGTAAAGGTTCCTAACCTGGTTTCTGCAAATTTTTAAAAATATATTTGAATACTTGTAGTTCAATATAATTGATTCCCTTTGTATTTTATCTTATACATTTTTAAATATTATTCTGAAAAGAGGTTCACAATCTTCCAGACACTGCTCAAGGAATCCATATCACAATAAAAGTTAAGAACATCTGATGCAAAGAGATTCACAAACTTTAAAGCACTATATAAATATCATTTATTATTACTAAGAAAAATTAATTAAAAATCACTTCTCTGGTGTATAGTTTGAGATTATTACTCAGTAAATCAATAAATATTTATGGGAAGTTAAAATCTATAGATTTAGATAAAATGTAAAAGACCATGTAGCCAACCTCTTCATTTTATGGGTGAGGAAACTGTGGATCAAAGGATTAGATAACTTGCTCAAAGAAACACAGATTATCAGTGGCAGAGCCAGGATCAAATCCTAGTCCTCTGACTTTAAATCTAGGGGTTTTTTCATCATATCTACCACAAATAATTTTTTTAATATGATAAAAATGTTACTTGGGTTTTTTAATGTCCATATAGTTAAAAAAAAAAAGAAAGAAAATTGCATGATTATTATATAGTTAAAAGAAATGCAAGTTGTGCATAATAGGTTTGCTGTTTATGTACAAACATCTTTTTATTATACTATGTTGTGAAAATGCTTGTTTTATTCCATAAAATTTTTTAAAAATAATTTTTAAAAGTATACCTCGTGGTATACTTTTACAGTATACCTCTGTGATTTTACCTGTGTGGGAACACCTCCTACCAATACACAATGCAATCCATTTATACCTTACAATCTTTGATAGCTGCCTGAAGCTCAGGTTAAATAAATTATTTGCCCATGTTTGTGCAGCTAGCGAGTGTTTGAGGCAGACTTCAAACTCAATGAGGTCAGGTTTTAAAAGGATATGTGGAAAATAAGTAGAAAGTAAGGATACATAACTGACTTAGACAGATTTCTTAGAGAGATTGGTTGGGAAGAATGTAGAATGCACATGTAGAGTATATGAAAATGGCCCTAGGAAGAGGAGACTGAATGGTGCTAGGGAGTACCTAGATGAGGAAATTACCTCCTCTCAGGTACAGCCTAGGTAAGTAGAAAAAAATAGGACTATAATGCCTCACTACTCTATGTCACATTGAGTTACCTGTCCTAGATGAGCCTACAATACCAGAACAATGTTCTTAAAGTGATTTCTTAGCTACTCACTAGCAAGGAAATTGATAGCGATGCCACAGGAATGGTAGCAGGCAAATTATCCAGTTTTCAAAAAACAGAAGAAAGTAATCTAAGAATTATAGGCCAGTGATCTTTACATTGATTCTTCAAAGAAAAAAATCTAGAAAAATTGGAGATGATTTGTGTATGATAGACTGGTTAAAAAAAAAATTAGATAAGAAAAAGTAAAACAAACAGGATTACTCAGGACCTAGTAGCTTTCACTTTAAAGAACTGAAGGCCTGGAATATGATATTCCAGAAGGTAAGGAGCTTGGACTGCAGCCAAAAATCAACTAACCAGCAAAACTAAGCATTATCTTTCAGAGGAAAAGTTGGACATTCAATGAAATAAGGGACTTTCAATTATTTTTGATGAAAAAAAAATTGAACAGAAAATTTGATTTTCAAATACAGACATCAAGAGAAGTATAAGAAAGTAAAAAGAGAAAAAAACTATGCTTTTAAAAGGTTTACATCTCTACATGGGAAGATGATATATGTAACTCTTGAGAAATATATTTTTGTCAGGGCAGTTAGAAAGGGTATGTTTAGAGGGTGTAGGTATAAATTGATTTTAATGTGATGATATGAAAAAGGAACTAGAGGTAGAAAAGTGATTGTACTAAAAGAAGAAAGGAGAGGTAAAATGGGTAAATTTATCTCACACGAAGAGGCAAAAAAAAAAGACCTATTATAGTTGAAGGAAAGAAGGAAGAGAGATGAACATTGTTTGAGCCTTAGTCTCATCAGATTTGGCTCAAAGAGGGAATATCATATATACTTAGTTTGGTATAAAAACTTGCCTCACCCTATAGAGAAGTAGGACGGGAAAGGGGAAAGAAAAAGGAAAGGGGCTGAAAAATGAAGGGCAGGTTGAGGGTGGTGGTGGATAGAACCAAAACACTGGAGAGGAGAGAAAGGCAAAAAAGAGAGAGAAAAGTATAATTTGGCAAAAATAGGATAGCAGGAAATAACTGAGTTATTTTAACTGTGAATGTGAATGAGATGAACTCTTCCATAAAATGGAAGTGGATAGCAGACTGGATTAAAAGCCAGAATCCTACAATATTTTGCTTACAAGAAACTCATTTGAAGCAGAGAGATACATACATAATAAAGGTAAAAGGCTGGAGCAGAATCTATTATGCATCAACTAAAGTTAAAAAAAAAAAGAATAGAAATCTTGAATTCAGATCAAGCAAAAGCAAAAATAGATCTAATTAAATGAAACAAGGAAGGAACTTGCTAAGGAGTATCAGAGATAACAAAGTAATACCAATACTAAATATATATGCCCCAAGTAATAAAGGATCCAAATTCCTAAACGAGAAGTTAAGAGAGTTGCCAGACAAAATAGACAGCAAAACTATACTACTGGTGAATCTTGACTTCCCTCTATCAGAACTAAATAAATCTAACCACATAATAAACAAAAAAGAAGTTAAGAAGGTGAATAGCATTGTAGAAAAATTAGGTATGATAGATCTTTGGAGAAAATTGAATGGTGACAGAAAGGAATATACTTTTTTTCTCAGTGATACATGGAAACTACACAAAAATTGACCATGTGTTAGGATATTAAAAATCTCAAAATCAAAATGCAGAAATAGTAAATGCATCCTTTTCAGATCATGATGCAATAAAAATTATATGTAATTAAGGGCCATGGGAAAATAGATAAAAATTAATTAAAAATGAAATAATCTAATCCTAAAGAATGAGTGGATGAAATAACAAACCATAGGAAAAAATCAATAATTCCATCCAAGAAAATGACCATAATGAGAAAATATACTAAAACAGTTTTTAGGGGAAATTTTTTAATCTCTAAATGCTTAGATAAATAAAATGGAGAAAGAGAAGATCAATGAATTGGGCATGCAACTAAAAAAGCTAGAAAAGGAACAAATTAAAAATTCCCAATTAAATACCAGATTTGAAACTCTGAAAATCAAAGGAGAGATTAATAAAATTGAAAGTAAGAAAACTATTGAGATAATAAACAAAATTAAGAGTTGGTTTTATGAAGAAGAAAAAAAAAACAAAATCAATAAACTTTTAATTAATTTGATTAAAACAAGAAAAGAATGAGGCAGTTAGGTGGCATGGTGAATACAGTACCAGTCCTGGAGTAAAATGAACCTTAGTTCAAATCTGGCCTCCAAAATATACTTCCTAGTTGTGGTACCCTAAGTAAATCAGTTAATACTAATTATCTCTCAAAAAAAAAAAAAAAGAAAGAAAGAAAAAAGAAAAGAAAAGAAAAGAAAATTATCAATAGCAAATGAAAAAGGTAAATTTACCACCAATGAAGAGGACATTAAAGCAATAATTAGGAGTTGTTTCACCCAATAAATCTGATACTCTAAGTTAAATGAATACTTATAAAAATATAGATAACCCAAATTAACAGAAGAGGAAACAAATTACTTAAATAGTCCCATTTTAGAAAGAGAAATTGAATAAGCTATTAATGAACTCACTAAGAAAAATATCATCAAGGTCAAATAGATTTACAAGTAAATTCTACCAAACATTTAAAAAACAATTAATTAAAAAACAGAAACTATTTGGAAAAATAGGGGAAGAAGGAGTCCTACTAAATTCCTTTTATTACACAGATATGGTGCTGATACTTAAACCAGGAAGGGACAAAACAGAGAAAGAAAAATTTAGACTAATTTCCCTAATGAATATTGATGGAATGACCAAGTAGGATTTATACCAGGAATGCAGGGCTGATTCAATATCAGGAAAACTACTAACATAATGACTATGGATACAAAAATTCCAAATAAATTCTAAAATAGAATTCTAGCTAAAAGATTACAACAATATATTATAAAGACTATACATTATGATCATATGAGATTTACACTAGGAATACAGAGATGATTTAGCATAAGAAAAAACTATCGACATAACTGATTATATCAATAACAGTTTTTTTTAATTATATGATTATATCAATAAATACACAAAGAAAACTTTTGATAAAGTACAATATTCATTTCTATTTTTAAAAATTGAAAGTATTGGTATAAATGGATTTTTCCTTCAATTGAGAAAAAAACATTTTCCTAAAACTATCAGTAAGCATTGTTTGTAATGAAGATAAGTTAGAAACCTTACTAGTTAAGATCATGTATGAAACAAGGATATCACTGTCACCAATACTATTCAATAGCGTATCAGAAATTCTAGCAATAACAATGAGAAACAAAAAAAGAAATGGCAAAAATCAGAATAGGGAATAAGAGAATAAGCTATCTTTTTTTGCAGATGTTATAATGATATACTTGGAAAATCCCAAAGACTTAATTAAAAAGTTAGTCAAAACAATAAATTCTGAGCATCTATTAATATAATAATATGATTTATGTTAGCTTGGTTATTTATATAGTCAGTTATGAACAAGTTATCATATATGATTATGAGGGAATACTATTATGCTATAAGAAATGATAAGCTCAATGATTTTAGAAAAACATGAATTTTCACGAAATAATGAAGAATAAAATGAGCAGAATCAAAAGAATGTTGTACATAGTAACAACAACATTATTTTAGGAACAATTTTTTTTTAAGAAAGAAAAGAAAAAATTGACAACTTTTATACTAGTTGTGTGACCCTGGACAAGTCACTTAATACTGATTGTCTTGACAAAAAAAAAATCAACAATAACAACTTAGAGCAATTGAGTTATTTTGATTATTATAAATTAGATTATATCATTATATTTGGGTATCATAAAAATACCCAAATTAACTACAAAGGACATATAAAGACACTATTTGCATCCAGATAAAGAATTGATAAATAGAAGTATGTCTAGAATAAATTTAAACATGTGTTTGTGTGTGTGTGTGTGTGTGTGTGTGTGTGTGTGTGTGTGTGTGCGTGGTAGCCATCACTAGAATGAGAAATAGGAGGGAAGGAAAAAAAAGAAATTTATATGATTATTTTATATTTAAAAGGAATAGCAAACTGTACATAATAGATTTACAATTTCATGAGCAATATTTTAAAAATTATACTGTTATGTAAATGCTTATTTTGCCCCATAGATTAAAAACAAAATAAATGTTTAAATTTATATTTTTAGATGACTTCTTAGCATTTAAAATACTGAGTTTGCTTACCTCAAGTATCTGCCCACTCCAATTCATTCTCCATTTAGCCACCAAAGTGATTTTCTTAACGTGCATGTCTACTGAAGTCACCACTCCAGTAACTCCTATTCCCTTAAGAATAAAATACAAAATGCTCTATTTGGCATTCAAAACCCTTCATAATGTAGCTCCTTCCTCATTTTCCACTTTACAATGGAAAACTTTCCAGTCTTCTTACATCTTACTCTCTGTCATATATTCTTCATTACAGTGACACTGGCCTTCTGGCTATGTCTTAAACAAGATGCTCCAACTCTCAGCTCCAGGCATTTTCTCTGACTGTCCAGAATGCTCTCCCTCCACAACTCTGCCTACTGACCGCCCTGGCTTCCTTTCATTCCCTACTAAAATTCAGTCTTCTATAGGAAACCTTTCCTAATCCCACTTAATTCCAATCTTTCCCCCTGTTAATCATTTACTATTTATTAAATATATGCCTGTTTACAGGTATTTGCTGAATGTTGTCTCCCTCATTAGATTGTAAGGTCCTTGAGGGCAGGCAGCTACTTACTCTATTATGTATACTTAGGTACAGCTTTGGGTATCCTTTCATCAGAATGGCAATGTCTTTTGCCTTCTTTTGTAAACCTAGCACTTAGAACAGCTCTTGGTACGTAGTAGAAGTTAACTGATTAATATGGAATAAATTGATATATTGATTTTAAAATGATTGATTTATTGATAGAAAGGGGAAAAAGTGATCCTTACAACAATACAAGGTTGGTTGAACCCAGATGCTAAAGAAAGGCAGACAAAACCAGAAGAGGCAAAAAACAGTCTCTCTCTCTCTCTCTCTCTCTCTCTCTCTCTCTCTCTCTCTCTCTCTCTCTCTCTCTCTCTCTCGTCCCTGTAACTGCTTTAAAAATAAAACTTCTTTCTCAGTAAAATTAAATTAAAAAGGAACAGTCCTGAAGAAGCAGGAAGTTCACAAAAGCATGGAACTTGATCACCATAACCACAAGTTTTCACATGACAGAGCCTGTCCATGATCTTTTTTTGATGGAGAAGGTAGATAAGGAAGATACATCCACCCTTATTTTTTTTCCTTATTTTTGCTGAGCAATTGGGGTGCCCAGGGTCACATAGTCAGATTTGAAGTCAGGTCCTCCTGACTTCAGGGCTGGTGCTCTATCCACTGTACCAACTAGCTGCCCCTACCCATATTTCTTAAAGGAGACTCCAGGCTAAAAGTTAGAAACCTAGCACTAACTTTCCTAAAACTTCCTTGTTTTTGGAAGGTTTCCCAGTCAGTACCCTTCATACCTGCCACACATTTCTCATTTCTTCTCACTCTTGCTTTCTGCTAGGTGACAGGAAATCTGAAAAATTGGGTTAATGTTACTCACCCAGGTAACATGTATGCATTTTATTATACTTCTGGAAAAACCAGTGAAGTGGCTCTAATGGTGAAATTTCCAATACCATGGCAGGTCAGAAGGAAAATTTGAAGGGAGAAGAAAAAAGGGAAATAGACATTGTAGTGCCCTAATAGTCATTACAAATATGCAGCTACTTGCTCTGTTACGTATGCCTAGGGCCAGCTTTGGGCATCCTTCCATCAGAATGGCAAGGAAGCAGAGCTGTCACTGGCAATAATAACCTTCAAAACAATAGTTTCAGGCACTAACCAGGAGAAAGACTGTTTTCCCAGAGTGGAAAGACTGAAAGACAGTTTCAGGTTTTTGTTTGTATTTTTGCCACAGATAACAAATATTATGAGAGACACCATTGTCACAGAGGGATTAGATATATATCTTGGCACACAGAGAATGTGTATTTAGCCACTGGAAAGATTAGTAACATTTGTAAGATGAATATCTGTATATTTTCCCAGATTATTCTCTCATTTAATACAACATAATCATGAAATGTTATTTTTATTTGGTCTGTCCCAAGATATCAGGTAGACAGGATTGGTGCATCTAGTAAAACAGATTCAACCAAACCAAGATTATAATCATATCAGAAGAGGGGTGTAGTGTACATTATGGTATGGAAGTAAGATTGGAAGAGTTGATGGGAGACAGCATTCAAAACAGAAAGAAGCAAGTGATTGTGAGCACAATGAAGTTTAAGGGCCAAAAAAGGAGTGTAAAAAGAGAAGGTACAAGAGTAGTGATAATAGTTGTAGAGTCAAGGTTTGTAGATTAGATTGTATACTGGATTTATTATTATCATTATTATTATTAGTGGTGATGGTAGTAATAGTAGTAACAGTAATAGTTGTGGTGATAGTAATAATGGTAGTAGTTGTAGTAGTACCAATACTAGTTTATTAATAGTAGTGGTGGTTTAGTAGTACCAATACTAGTTTATTAATAGTAGTGGTGGTTGTAATAATAGTGGAATTACTACCACTATAATGGTAATAGTAGTAATAATAATAGTACTGGTGATGGGGTTGATAGTAATGATTGTAGTGGTAGTAGTACTAGTAATAGTAGCAGTAATAGTAGCAGTAGTAATAGTAATAGTAGTAGTAGTAATGGTAGTAGTAGTAATAGTAGTAGTAGTAGTAATAGTAGCAGTAATAGTAGTAGTAGTAGTAAGAGTAGTAGTAGTAAGAGTAGCAGTAATAGTAGTAGTAGTAGTAGTAATGGTAGTAGTAGTAATAGTAGTAGTAGTAGTAATAGTAGCAGTAATAGTAGTAGTAGTAGTAAGAGTAGTAGTAGTAAGAGTAGCAGTAATAGTAGTAGTAATAGTAGTAATGGTAGTAGTAGTAATAGAAGTAGTAGTAGTAGTAATAGTAGCAGTAAGAGTAGTAGTAGTAATAGTAGCAGTAATAGTAGTAGTAGTAGTAGTAAGAGTAGTAGAAGTAGTAGTAAGAGTAGTAGTAGTAGTAGTAATAGTAGTAGTAGTAGTAATAGTAGCAGTAATAGTAGTAGTAGTAAGAGGAGTAGTAGTAGTAAGAGTAGTAGTAGTAGTAGTAGTAAGAGGAGAGGAGGAGGAGGAAGAGGAGGAGGAGGAGGAGTAATAGTAGGGATTACTATTATCTCTAATTTTTAAACTGATATAGCCAGGTGAACTTTTATCTGCACAAAGGCACTAACCCCAACCTCTCTCTTTCTGACTTCTTTCCTTATTTGGTCTCTCCCTGGGTTCACAAGCAGTCTGGAGTACAGATAGATCAGAGAGTGTGGAAGTATTCTCTCTAATCAGCTCACCCCCACCTCAGCCCCGGCTAAAGAAAATCTTCTCTTCTTTGAGATTAGCTTCCCTTCTTTCAGCTCCAAACTGCACATTATATGTTTGACCATAAACAATTACAAATAGTTATACAGCTTAATAGCCATTACAAACAGTTAACAGGCTTCTCCTTTAGGTCTATGATGGGGGAAGAGGTGGTGCATCAGATCAAGTCTCCCCGGCTTCCTGCCCACTCTGCTACCCCATTGGGTCTTGACTCAGCTTGCTTCCCTGGCATTCTGATTTTATGAAGTTGCCATGGCAACATCTCTGGGGGAGGGGTTGTATTGACATTTATGCAATGCTTTAAAATTTGCTAAGCACTTTACACAGATCATCTCATCTGAGCTTTTCAATAACCCTGAGATGTAAGGACTACCATTTATAGAAGAGAAAACTGGGATATAAAGAAAGAGATTAAGTGTCCATTCCGTTCAATTTCACCCAGTTAGTGTCTGAAGAGACATATGAACTCAGGTCTTCCCATTTGTAGTTCTGCCCTCTCTCTAAATCAAGGTGCAAAAGCAGAAATTAAGTGAGGAGCCGAGCTTTAGAGAGAGCAAAAAGGTTTCAGAGAAGTGGAGAAGGACCAAATCAAAGAGGAAATTGATTTTATCATTGATTGGCAGTTTGTCATCCTCAAGAAGACTATGGTGTCTCATTCTTCATGACAGATTTCTGTGGGCTGCCTATTCTCCACCTTCTTAAAGGGCCATATAGATAAATAGGATCTTTTGTGGGAGTACAAATATAGATATAAATAACAGATATAGATATAGATATATTCAAACAATTTACCAATTGTGTTTGCTTCAGGGTGATTTTAGACAACCTTAAACCATCTATATGAGAAACAATGAGATTTTCCCACATCCCCAATAATCAACAGAGCTCCCTTCTTTCCCTAATCACTATTTGATATGTAGATGAAAATAAACAAAAATAATTCCTCAAAGAATTGAAAACTTGATCTCTTGCTGAATCTTTTAGACAGAATGTGAATGACAGAAGGCAGTAAATATAATTGAAAATCTAAGGAAGAAAAAAGGGGCAAGATGAACTCCAAATTTTGTTTTCCCAAAATGGAACAACAGTGTATATGGAAAGTTATATCACCATAAGCCACTCTCATCTACACTTTTATAGGTTATCTTTTATGGGTCTAAATTATATGACATAGGTTTGCAGATGGAAGGAACTTTAAGGATCATCTGGTGGAACCTCTTTTATTTCCTTGGAGAAGAGGAAACTGAGGTTCCGTGATTTGCCCAAGATAAAACAAGTCATAAATAGCAGAGCCAGGATTCAAACTCCTAACTCCAAAATCGATGTCTCTTATATTTTCATTTTTTTATTTGTTGGGGTGCTGGTTGTGATTGTAGTGGTGGTGGTTGGTTGATTGGTTGATTTATAAGAGTGAGTCTTCCCCATCTCACCCAGACTGGAAGTGTAGGACTCCTCACTAAACCAATCTTATTATTTATGAGCTCCAGAGCTTTGATCTGCTCTATTTTTGACCTGAACCAGTTCACCTTTTTCAGGCAATCAGGGTTTGCTCCTTTTGAGAGGTGAGAGGAGGCAAATAGGACTCAGATTACCTTCACAGCAACCCTGAAAGATAAACGCTATTACTATCCCCATTTTACAGATGAATCATACAGTATTTGAAGCCAGATTTGAACTCAGATCTTCTTTACTTCAAGTCTTATGTTCTATCCATTGTGTCACCTAGCTATAGAATGTAAATTCCTTAAGGGCTGAGACTATTCCATTTTTTCCTCTGTGACTCAAAGCTAACAAATTGCACATAGTGGGTGAAGTGTTCAATAAATTCTTGAAGAATTGTCTTTCAAAATAGTCCTCTTAATAATTGCACTTACTCCTGTGATGCTTCCTTTGTTTACATAGATAATTAGATATACAGCTACATTGATTATTCTTAGAAAAGGCTATATATTGCCCAAGGAGAATACTTTGAAGGATAGCACTCGCTTTTTGTATAAATTTGATCAATAAGTCCATCTTAGGTATGTTCAGATATGAGATAGCTGTCATGTGGAAAAAAGATTAGATTTGTTCTTCTTGGCCCTATAGGGCAGAATTAAGAACATTGGGTAGAAGTTTCCAGGAAGAAAAAAAAAAGCAAATTCACTCTTAATTTTGTTTGGTTTTTGTTGTTGTTGTTGTTGTTTTTTAAGCTATGTAAGGATCCCAATGATCAGAGTTGTGTAAATATGAAATGAATTAACTCAAGAGGCCATGATATTCCCATCTATTTTCCTATCTCCCTCCCCCCCCCAGCTTTCCCATTGGCAAGTAACTAACTTCCCTAGACTTCAGTTTCTTCATCAGCATAAGTGAGGTTTATGAATAGATTCTAGATCTATGACTCTATTTATTTGGAGAAGCCCTTAAATTAATAACCACTGATCCTCTGGGAATGGAAACAAATTCACACTTCCTGTTTGTGCCCAATAGGAGTGCCACAAAACAAGGGAATATTATTGCATTATAAGAAGCAACAAGCAGGATTGTTTTTTTAAACCAACCTATAAAAACATGAACTGATGCAAAATGGAGTGAACAGAACCAGGAATGTCATTTACAGTAACGACAATATTATATGATGAAGAATTGTGAGTGACATAGCTATTCTCAATAATACAATGATCCAAGACAATCTCAAGACTATTGATGAGACATGATATCCACCTTCAGAGAAATAACTGGTTTTGTTTGAGTACAGACCGAAGCATATTTTTCCCTTTCTTTCTTCCTTTTCTTTTTGTTTGAGTCTTCTTATACAAAATAACTAATATGGAAATGATTAACATGATTGCACAAGTAAAACCAATATCAGATTATTTGATATCTCAGGAAAGGGAGAGAAGGTGGGATATAATTTGGAATTCAAAACTTAAAAAAAATGTTTAAATATGTAACTGGAGAAAAGTTTTTTAAAATGCTTTAAATCCACAACACAAAAACTTATTTGTAAATAACAGGGAATTTCAATTCTTTATTATTTGCTAATTTTAAAGCACCTCTTAAAATGATCAGGCAGAGTCTTGAAGTATTCACTAAATGTGCTAGAAGGCCTGGCCTAAACTAAAATTCCAATGACACTAGAGACCTTGAAGTCTCAGTATTATTTCTAAAAGGGATTTTTTTTCTTCCATATACAATTTCACCCTAACTTGTGAACTATTCAGACAGCACCTTTCATCAAGCAGAAAGCAGATTTGATTAATGTGATTTCTTTGTGAAAAATCTAAGAAGATTAAGAACTGGTGAGGTAGGCCATGCATGACCCTTCTCAAAATGACATTATCTATTGAACTCTGAAGTTCTTTCCAGGAACCAGATTTTTCCTACTAGCTACATCTGCAAGAGGGGAAAGAGTCTATCGTGGGGAGAAATTATCTTTTTTTTTTTTTGCATTCAGGTTTTAGGCTCAAGAATAGGTCAACAAATCTGTGATTCTATATTGATTTCACCAAATAACTAGGTGAGAAAGAAATGTTTCCTTGAAATCATTTGTACATTGGTATCTTTCCCTCTCTTCTGTGATGGTCTCTTTTGTGATGATTCCTTAGAAAAACAGTTAAAACTTACTAGATGATTTTTGTGCTCAGTGAATTTTGTGCTCAGTCAAAGAAAATGTGGCTTGGGGTGATTCCTCTGAGCTATTTTCCATCAGTATGGTCTGGAATTCTAATATGAGCCATGAAACATGTTTTTCTGATATGGGGGAAATGAATTCTGAGCTGCTATAATATCAAATCTCATCTGCCTTTTCCACTTTGCCCATATTTATAGAGAGGAATTAAAATGCCTTTCTCTGGCCCTCTCAGCTTCCAGAATGCGGGTGTTGGGTTCCCCAAAGCTGTGCTTCAATGCGCACCATTTGAGAACATGATAGATGAGGAAGTCAATTATTTTCAATTGACCATTTCCATGGTTATTTTTTACCTCGGAATGCCAGATGTCAATTTGACGGTTATGAAGCTAAAAATTTAGGAGCAAAAGAAAAAAGTATCAGATAGAAAGTCCCTGAGCAAGCCTCTGTATCCTACTACTCTTCAGCCAGGCCAATAGACTTCAACGCTGAGAAACAAAGAGAGAAAAATGAAAATTATCCCTGTAAGCCAAGGAGTTTACAAGTCTATGGATTTAGAGTCTAAAGAACTTGAATTTGAATTTGAATTCGAATTCTTTCATTAACTATATATTTGATTGCATCATTACATTTCTACAAGCCTCATTTTCCTCATCTCTAAAATGAATAGGTTCATCTCAGGTCCCTCTCAACTCTAAATCTTCTAATTGTCTTTTATATCTAGTGTTAAATGCTCACCGATACAAACTCCAAAAACACCATGAGCTAATGGATAAACCACAGAACCTGGAAGACCTGGGTATAAGTCCTAGCTTTGATGCTCACTGTGTGACCCAGGACAAATTTCTTAACTTGTCTGAGCTCAGAGTTGTTTCACAAATATATGGAAGGCACATCCATCCTGGGATTTCCCTATACCCATGAAAGCACAAGTCACAACAACAACAAAATACATGCAGATTCTTACTGTTTAAAAAAAAAGTCAACATTGAAAGCAGAGAAATTATAATGAGCAAGTCTGGCTCCAAAGAAAAGTTATGGGATGAAAAACATACATCCTTTACAGAAGTGGGGGACCATAAGTGTGGGATACTACATATAATATCAAGATTTTTTTGTATATTATTTAGTTTATAGAACTTTTTTATTTCTTCTTCATATTATCATCATTGTTAATGTTGTGCCACAGTTCCCTGTAAAATTCCTGACTCAGTTTCCCTAAATTGTCATGCCTCAGTTTCCCTGAATTGTTCCACCTCTGTTCCTAATCGTTCTGCTCAATCCTGCAACACCACCCCTCCTTCCTAATCATCATGATCCAGATAAGGAGATAGACCTACTATCTTAGACATCTATCCAGACCTTCCCTACTTATCAGAATGTCTGATAAGACAGAGCCTCCCCCCACCCTGATTGATAGTCTGTTCCTGCTCTCAGTGCTCTGACTCCGCCTCTGCCTCAGTCTACCCTATGGGTATATATACTTCATGGGAAGTATGGAGTAGCTGCTGCATGCTGGATTCTTGGAGACGATATAATTATTCAGCTCTGAGACCAAACCATGAATCCATTTGGTCCCAGTAAATCTCTCCCTTTCAAATAAAATATTAAAAAAAAAATCTCTTTAATCTCTATCTTGCCTCAGTTTCTCCGGCATTACATTATTGTTCAGTCATTCATTTTTCATGATCCTATGGACCAAACTGTCCTGAGGTTTTCTTAACTAACACACTACAGTGGTTTGACATTTTTCTCCAGGGACTTGGACAGGGTCACACAGTTAGTAAATGTCTGCGGCTGGATTTGAACAGCCCTTTGTAGAACTTTATTATAAAAGACTGCTCTCAGCAAAGGGTTGAGGGGAGAATTCATTGGTATTGTAAATGACAAAAGTGAAAGATCATATCAATAATTTTTTAAAAAATAATAACAGATACCCTTAGCACCTAATTTTGAAAGCACTCCAGACTGTCCATATTCATTCTGACATCAGCCTTTAAGATCAAACTGGGCATGATTCTAGAATGCCAAAAGCCAAACTTCACATTCAAGAACCTGGATTTAAGTCCCTATCTCAGTCACTTAACTAGCTGTGTGATCTAGAATAAGTTACTCAGCTTGATTGGACTGAGTAATCCACAAAATGAGAGGGTTGAAGGAGATCAGGGATAAGATCTTAGCCTTTTTTTTAGGTGATTTTTTTTTTTTTTGGCAAACTGACAAAGCCTGTGACCTCCTTCTCAGAATATTTTAAAGTGCATAAAATATACTTGAGATTACAAAGAAAACCAATTATACTGAAATACAGTTATCAGGTTTTTGTTTGTTTGCTTTTTTGTTTTTTTTTAAGAAAACAGAACCTAGAATCCCTGGTAAATGATCTCTAAGGCCTTCCAGCTGTGAACCCACAATTCTATGATAACCAACTGTAGGGTTAGCTCTAATTTATATGCACACATCCATACATAAATGCATGGCTAAAACTAAGGCTTGTCACACATCTTGTCATAATAAGCACAAAAAGCTTTGCCAAAGCCAAAAAAAAAAGGGAAAATTTGGAAAATTTTGGCTTTTTATCTTAGTGACTGAGATGATACTGAGATGAAAAAAATGATGAAATGCATTAAAATGTTTGCAATCATGAGAAGTGGGTTTTTGTAATTGAGCTATTATGCAAACAGTCTGCCATCCAGCAGCAGCAGCAAGGAGCTTTAACAGTCAGGCCGAGCTTGCATTCGGCTCCGTCAATCCAGTGGAGAAACCCTATAGATTGGTTGGTTATTTTACATTGTCTGAGACCAAAAAGAATACTTAAACTGGACATTTCTTTTGCTTATTTTTAACCAGCTGTACTGATATTCTGGAAACACCTAAGGTTTGAATTAGGAAAAAATGGGGAAATGTGGATTTCTTGGCTCTAGAAAAGTTGAGTGACACCTTCTTAGGACAATCTCTGAGTTCCTGGCTGGACTTCTAATCCATCTTAGACATGCTTCTGGGACTGTTCCTTGGGAGGAGATCTCTCTCCCTGCATAAATTATATAGGTGTAAAATACAAAACTGTCTCATCTGAAAAAAAAGGAATTTCATAAGGAGATGAACTATACATGGGTAGTCTGAGCTAATTTAATAAAAATAATAATTCTACTTAAGTTAATCAACTTATTCACTACCATTCCAGTCAAACTGCCAAGAAATTATCTTACAGAACTAGAAAAAAATAATAACAAAGTTCACCTGGAAGAACAGAAAGTCAAGAATTTCAAGGAATTAATGAAAAAAATGTAAATGAAGGTGACCTAGTTGTACTAGATCTAAAACTATATTATAAAGCAGCAGTCATCAAAACCATTTGGTACTTGCTAAGAAATAGACTAGTCGATCAGTGGAATAGGTTAGATTCACAAAACACAATAGTTAATGACTATAGTAAACCCAAAGACTCCAACGTCTGAGATAAGAACTCATCATTGTCAAAAGTTTCTGGGCAAATTGGAAATTAACATGGCAGAAACTAGGCATTGGCCAACACCTAACAGCCTATACCAAGATAAAGTCAAAATAAATTCATGATTTAGACATTGTAATACTATAAGCAGATTAGAAAAACAAAAGATAATCTACTTCTCAGATCTGTGGAAAAGGAAGGAATTTGTGACCAAAGAAGAACTAGAGTACATTGTGGAATGCAAAATGGATAATTTTGGTTATATTAAGTTAAAAAGTTTTTGTACAAACAACACAATGTAGACAAGATTAGAAAGGAAGCAGTAAACTGGGAAAGAAAAATTCTACATCCAAGGGTTCTGATAAAGGCCTTATTTCTAAAATATATAAAAATTCACTCAAATCTATAAGAATACAAGCCATTCTCCAATTGATAAATGGTCAAAGGATATGAACAGGTAATTTTCAGATGAAGAAAATAAAATCATTTCTAGTTATATGAAAAAAAGCTCTAAATCACTATTTATCAGAAAAGTATCACTACATAATTTTCAGATTAGCTAAAATGACAGGATAAGATAGTGATGAATGTTGGAGAGAATGTGGGAAAACTGGGACACTAATAAATTGTTGGTGGAGTTGTGAACTGATCCAACCATTCTGGAGAGCAGTATGGAACTATGCTCAAAGGACTATCAAACTGTGCATTCCCATTGATTCAAGAGTGACTCTTCTGGGTCAGTATCCCAAAGAGATCAAAAAAGGGAAAAAGACCTATGTGTGCAAAAAAATGTTTATAGCAGCTCTTTTTTGAAGTGGCAAAGAACTGGAAACTGAATGGCTGTCCATCAGCTGGAGAATGGCTGAATAAGTTATGGTATATGAATGTTGTGGAATATTATTGTTCTGTAAGAAATGACCAACAGGATTATTTCAAAGAGGCCTGGAGTGACATATGTGAACTGATACTGAGTGAAATGAGTAGAACCAGGAGATCATTGTATCCAGCAATAGCAAGATAAGATGATCAATTCTGATGGACGTGGTTCTTTTCAACAATGAGATGATTCAGGCCAACTCTTTCCAATGGTTTTGTGATGGAGAGAGCCATCTACATGCAGAGAGAGAGAGCTGTGAGAACTGCGTGTGGATCACAACATAGTATTTTCCCTCTTTTTGTTGTTGTTTGCCTGCGTTTTGTTTTCTTTCTCATTTTTTCCCTTTTGGGTCTTTCTTGTGCACCATGATAATTGTGGAAATATGTAAAGAAGAATTGCACATGTTTTACATATATTGGTTTACTTGCCATCTAGGGGAAGGGGGAAAAGGAAGAGAAAGAGAAAAAAAATCGGAACACAAGGTTTTCCCAGGGTGAATGTTAAAAATTATCTATGCATATGATTTGAAAATAAAAAGCTATTAAAAATAAAATGTTACAAGTATTTTAACATGTAATTGGAAGGACATATACATATATACATATACACATATTGTATGTTTACATATAGAAACAGAGGTATTTGGAGTTCTCTCTCTTCTCTGCCATTGGCTCAAGGTCCCATTTGCTTTGTTTTTCCCAATCTGGTATAGATATTTATTAGGACCCTGATTTCATTTAATCACTTAATGTCAGATGAGCTTTTGCAAAAGTCTATTTACTTCAAAGACATAACAACAATGAACAATTCCCTGAACAATTTGGGCACAAAATTCTCCCCATCATAAAGAGCAGAATTTAGGCTGATAATTTAGTCCATGCCTGAAGTTTAATTCTAAAGCCAGATTCCACTGGCCTGGAATCCTGAAAGTCATTCCAAATGATCACTCTGCATTCTCTGAGGCCCCAGTGCTGGGTAGGTTTCAACTTCTGCCCTAGATAATAATTGAAGAAGATGATGATGATGATAGTTTTTATACAGCACTTCAAGGCTTGTAATACACTTTACAAATATTACCTCATTTGATCCTCACAATAACTCGAAGAGCTAATGGCTATTATTATCCCCATTTTACAGATGAAGAAACAGGCCCAGGAAAGTTAAACGATTTGCACAATTGCACAGATATCAAATATCAGAGGAGATATTTGAACCCTGGTCCATCTGATCCCAGAGTCAGGTACCTTCTAGTGTATCATTTGTATTTCCCAGCATCATTGAAAAATACCTCATCTGACAATTTTACTAATCTGCCTTCCAACTGATTGATTTCTCCTTCAGTATAAGAAATGGTTTTGAATTGGTACAATAATCAAAATGCATCCTGGTTATAATAAAGTGAGTGCAGTCTGCATCAGAGAGGAAGTCAAGTTTGGGGTTTTTTCCCCTTGTCCTTAGAGAAAAAACATTTCAATGCGATATTATTACATGAATGTTTGGCAGAGGAGTATAGAAAATTGTATAAGGAAATAAAAGAAATAAATCCACTTTGTAGCTGCACTGTGCATAGACACAGAGAAAATCACAATTGAAGTCACAAACACTAATGTCTTCCTCTAAGAGGAGTCCAATCTACCCCAATGGTGCCATCCATTTTCTCTCCTTGAGGTATCCCTTTCCCTTCTTTATGCAAGTGTTTATGTATTACATACAAAAACTAGTTCTATACACACACACACACACACACACACACACACACACACACAGAGCAGTCCATTGGCACTGCCATCTTGTTCCTATGGAATAAGTTTGAAGTCCTTTCAGTGTATACACTGGCATCAATACCAGACAGAAGCTAACTTAGATGGTGTCCCTTCCATAGCTGTGCTTTTGTTTCTCCATTTATCTAAGAAGATACATTAGACTAGCCTCTGACTTCTCTTGGGGGAAATGAGGGAGCCCACGGAGTTCATCTGAATATATTTCCAGAGCTCTGTGGATGAAAGATGCCATTTGCAAGCACAATACAGAATATTATCATCTATTGTTTTGCTTATTTGCTTTAGCTAGTGAGCTCCTTAGGGAAAGATCCTGCCTGCTCTTTGGATCACAGGAGAGCCATATACCTAAGGTCCATTTATAAATAACAATGATAATTTTTAACTCAAAGGGCGTTTTAATCCTAAAATTTAATATTCATTTACACCAGCTTTTCTAGACCCTTGGGGATATCTATATAAATAAGGAACAAAGTTTTCTTTTCTAAATATTTGTTTTCATTCTAATGGTGTACAATGATCTGAAAACTCTCTTTCAGAGTATACTATGTTCATGAAGAACCAAAGATTTGTGTTTGTTTATTTCAGAAAGCAGAAAGTAGAGAACTGCTTTCCTCCCAGGTAAAAGCATCATCTCAGGGATTCAAGAATATCTTCAAGTGGCCACTTAAATAATTTCATTTGAGGACCACTTCTCTCTCTTGCATTAAATTTGACCTTTTGACTTCTGCAAATACTGACAAAAACCAAGGTGTGAGAACAGGGTTTCCTAGGAGTAAATGAGATTTGAAGGACAGCTACTCTGTAGTAGTGTAGAAAGTGTCACTCTTCTTTGGCAGCTTTCATTATTGCAATCTAGACTCAATTAGTAAGCACTTTGTGTGTGTGTGTGTGTGTGTGTGTGTGTGTGTGTGTGTGTGTGTGTATGTGAGAGAGAGAGAGAGGGAGAGGGAGGGAGGAAGAGAAAGGGAAGTCAAGGGAGTAGAAATAGGAGAAAAAGGAAGAAAAGAAGGAATGGACAAAAGAAGAGATAAAGGGAGGGAAGAAGGGAGGCATGGAAGGAGGGAGGGATGGAAGAAGGAAGGGAAGAAGGAAGGAAGGAGGAAGGAAGGAAGGAAGGAAGGAAGGAAGGAAGGAAGGAAGGAAGGAAGGAAGGAAGGAAGGAAGGAAGGAAGGAAGGAAGGAAGGAAGGAAGGAAGGAAGGGACAGAGGGAAAAAAGGAAAGGAGGGAAGGACAGAGGGAGAAAGGAAGGGAGGGAGGAAGAAAGAGAGGGAAGGAAGAAGGGAAGAAGGGAGGAAAGGAGAAAGGAAAGAAGGAAGAAAAGAAACATAATTGGATAGTTGCCTTTAACTCTCTCTTCCATTGTACAATTACTATTTATCCTATCTCAATCAAATAAGCAATGTAAGTGTTTATGATTATATACATAACACATAACCTTCTCTACTATTCTATTTTTCTGAGAGGTTGCACTTTCACAACATGAAAAGGAAATGTTCCTCTGCCCTCTCCAGGGTCTTTCCCAAAGGATTGCCACTAACTTTAGGGGTAACTCAAGTAAACTTCTGGCTGCACTCATTCCTTTTGCATTCCTTTGCATGCCAGGCAAGAAAAGTCTCTATTGTCCCCAAGATGCCTAGAACACTCATAACCTCCTCTCTCTTGTGGGTCCTGGGGCTTATACAAAGAAAGCTATTCTCCCAATCAAGAAGGAAAGGAATTGTTTTCCCCCTCTCTATTGATAACTGGACCTGGCTTCCTCTGAAGATTTACAGCAGCTCTATTCTGCCATCCCCATATCAGAGAAGCAGATAGTCTTATTCAGGTACGTAAGCTTAGTTGAATTACAACCTCATGGATAACAAATGAGCTGGGAAAATGGAAAGCTATAAAAACCCATATGGATCAAAGGCATATCTTGGGATGCTTCCCTTACATTTATTAAGTGATCACTAAGAACAAAACATTGAGCTAATTTGCTGGAAAAGATGCAAAGTTCAGATAAAACCATTCCCAACTTCAAGGACCTTGTCTAATAGACAATGTTGCTTATATTTTCAAATGATCACTATTTTGCTCATTGGATCATTAATGTTCAGGAAAGTTCCAATGCCTCTCATTACTGCCCTCTTTTTAGCATTAAGTATTTAATTATTTAATACTGAGTATTATTACTAAGTATTTAGTATTGTTTACCTGGGAGAGTCATTTAATTTTCTGTGTCTGCATCATCTGCAAAGTGAAGATGTTGGTCTCCCAGGTGCTGTCCAGTTCTAAAATCTTATGCTTGTGAACCCTCCCTCTTAACAAATTTAGAATGACTGCTGAGAAGGGAAATGTGTTTTATATCATATCATATAATGTTTTATATTTGAAATAGAGAGGGCGCAAAATTGACAAAAGTCTTGAATGTCAAACAGAGAAGTTCTGAACTTTATTCAGGAGGCAATAGGGAACAGAGGCATGACTTGCCCAGATTTAGACCTAATAAAGATACTATTCCATGAGTAGTATGAAAGCTAGATCAAAAAAAAAAAAAAGTTTAAAAGTAGGAAGACCTATGAGGAATTGTACTACTAGCGTGGAAATTTTAACAGAATGAAGAGAACAAATATGAGAGATGTAGTAGAAATGAATTTTTTTCCACAGGCAGAATTTTTTAAATTTTATTTTGTTGATATCCTCTATTTTTACATTATAAACATTTACAGATTATTTCCACTCCATAAGAGGCCTCTTGTAACAAAGTAAAAATAGTACATAAAATAATTAAATAGTATCTTAAAGTGAAAGTACAGGAAGCATTCACATTTGTAGCACTCTTACTCGCCACCTTTCTATCCTGATCCACTGTAGAAGGTTACACATGAGCTGATCCTGGAATGGGATTAAGAGACATCCAAATAAGGATGTCCTACAGGACACTGAAAGCAAGTATGTAGAGCTCTGCAGAAAGATCAAGACTTAGGAATTATTTGCCAAGAGGAGAGTGTGGAAGCCAAGGGAATGAATGATATGCAAAAAAGAAAGCACAGAAGCAAAACAAGAGAACCAAGGATGGTCCAGTGGGAACAGCCCCATTTAAAGAGGATTTATTTAGGGCTCACAGAAGAAATCAGAGAGGTAGAAGGACAATTAGAAGCATGGGGTTTCTCTTCAGGGACAAGGGGATATTCAGGGTCAAACAATATCCAGAATGTCAAAATCTGCAGAGAAATCGGACATATCAATACAATCTGAATCAAAACGAGTGGATCTTAGGAGGTTAGTACTGCCCTTCAGTGTTTCCCTGGCACTGAAGAAACCTAGACTAAGAACAGAGTAGCCAGTGAGACAGTGAAAGAATTAGGTCTGAAAGATTTTTCAAGATGGTTAGCAAAGACGGGGGTGAGAAAGGTGGGACTGAAGCCTTTTTTTTGGATAATCAAGGTTACTCCACAACATGAGAGTTTGTGTGATTTACAGAATCACTGTTGGCAAGCTAATTTTGAGTGACAGGAGCAAAGTCCTATTCTCTAACTCTATTTTAAGTACAGAATTCCTCTCCTCTCCCTTCCTCCGCCCCAACCTTCCAGCTCTTCCCCAAAGGGCCCTGTTGAAGACAGCCCACCTCTGCTTAATCCTAGCGGACAAGTGGCCCACCTCACTCGTGCAAACATGAAAAGAGGAGGTTCTGGGTGTCGAGGAGGAGCCAGGCTTGGATTACAAATAATTAATACTTTTCCTTTGGGAGAAGTCATTCTTGGCATGGGAAATTAAGATGGCTTTAGCACAGAGAAGAAAAGAAACCAGTGGGCAGATTTCTATATAAATGTGGGGCGTGTCGGCCCTGGAACGAGTGTGGGATCTGTTTTCAGCTGATTTCTGGAGGAATTTTAATGAGGATTTCACACTTAGTAACCACAGGCTTTTTGTTCTGTCAGTAAAAATGCTAAATGCTTCTGTGGAGTCCAGGGACATTGTTTCCACTGCTTCACGAGGCTGTTCCTAGTGAATGAGCGACATGATATTTTACTTCAGCCCAAAACATGGCCAGATTTCCTTCCCAGTGTTCCTGGAAATGGTTTCAATTACCCAGGGCTGAGCTTCAGTCTGTGAATACCCCTACCCTTAGCCCACTGGATCTGGCAGGGGAGTAAAGTAACAGAAGGGTCTTCTGGCCATCCCAGCTTTGGTTTCCCCAGGCTCACCATGTAGCTGGCACTGGCTCTCTGGTTAACAGGCCAGAAATGCTGAGGTGGCTGCTCGAGGTACGGAATCATTTCCATTTGTAACAGAGAGGCCAAAGGTGAAAATAATAAACTTTAAATGAGGTATGCTGCATGTGACATTCTAGTTCCAGACGTCATGAGCCCAAAATCTTTCAGCTCTTGATTCCAAAACAATATTATTTTCCTCAGTTTCAAAGTTTGGTTTGATTACGATTGCTCACAGATTCCTTTCCCCCCCCTCAAAAAAAAAAAAAACAAAAAACTGAAGACAACACAGTATTTGTTGGAAATTTGTTGGAAATATAAATGCTAAGGAGGCCTGCCTGTGGATCTGCACTAAATCATTTCTGCCCATTTCATGACTGCGGTCACTTAAGCTCTCTACAAATATGGAATCGCCTTCTGCTTCTGGGTGAAAGTTTAAAGCAATCCCCCAAAACAAATAGAGAAGTGGAACCACCGGCACCCTCCATTCCTCATACACACACCCTCCCACAATAAAACAATACCCATGTAGTTTGAAATCACTGGCCCTTTATACCAGACGGGGGCTGGCCCTTCACATCTCAACTGCCTGAAGTTGACATGTTAACCACTAGCCAGACTTATCAGTCAGAGAGTGGATTGGAAACAGGCTCCAGGAAGTCCAACTTAGGTGTGTATTTTGTTAACCAAGCTGAAAGGTCCACTTAGCCCTGGGGTTCTTCACTGTCTTGAAATTCTATTCATATTTATGCATAAGACTTTGATGCACCTATTTATTCTAGGAGTACATTTAGGCTGCACAAAGTCCTTAGATTAGGGAGGACAAAACAGCCATTCCAGTAACCATTACTCATGCTTTCATTTCTTAGCCACATTCCTGGGAGGAAGGACCAGACGGAGGAACCTATAAGCCTTTTCCTCTCCTCTAAGTCCTGTACTGATATCAAGGCACTGATACTGAGGCCCCAGATCACAAGGTGGATAAATTAGTATGTACAGAAGTCAGACAGCAGAAAATGTCTCAGTCTGGATTCCATACGGGCTGTTTATTCAGTCCTTCAGTTTAAAGTAAATGCTCACTTCTGGAAGACAGACCTCAGCAAAGGATGGGACCAAAGAAATGGTTGGAATATAAAGCAACCACAGATAATCCAAATCAACTAAGTTTTTAAACTCAAGAATTCCATTCAATCCAACAAGTATTTATTAAGTGCCTAGGAGGGAGGGATGGAATAAAAAAGGTCTCATGGTGTGGGAGGTTTCATTTGAACCTAGATTGGAACTAAATATCACAAAAGATGGCAGTGAGAAAGGAAACATTTCAACCATGGGAGACTAACCTTTGTGAAGGCACAGAGACAAGAAGTAAAATAGAATGGAATTAATAGAGTTAAGGTATGTCCAGAAGTCATGTAAAATTTCTTTTATTCCTGAGATAAAATGATTATAAGGTTTTATAAGTGTGAAATGCTAAATGATACACCAAAAATTAAATTTAGGGGAAATATGTATATGTATGTATGGCTATATATATATATATATATGTATATATATATATATATATATATATACACATACACATATATATACACACATACACACACACACACACACCACACATATATACCTATACATACACACAGTTGAAAGAAATAAGTACTCATATCATAAAGATTAGGGCTTCTTAAACATTTTCCACTTGTGACCCCTTTTTAATCTGAGCAATTTTTACATGATCCCAGGCACAAAGGTATATAAAACTTAATTTTTCTTGATAATAAATCATAATTTCTCAAAAAAACACATATATACAGTTTAAGAAGTTTTGATTTAGAGTCAGTATTGTTTAGTAGAAAGATAAAAGCTGAGAAGAAATCCAAAAACTGTAGAATTTTAAATGAAAGTTAAACCTTGATTGACCTTCAATGGGCCAGTGGCAAGAACACTAAATTTTAAGTAAGAGGACTTAGGTTTGAGAACTTCTATTTTAATTACTTGAATGACGATGAATAAACCACTTCTTTGGTCTTCAAATTCTTCATTTAAAGTCCCTTCCATGTCTAAATCTTATGATCCTGGTTCAATTTTCTTATTTGACCATTGATAAAACTGAGAGAAGTTAAATATAACCCATGACTCACATTCACAATTCTGAGTTTATCTACACTATTTCAAATGGGAAGGGATTTCAATAATAACTCAAATAAAAGCTCAAGCACTATTCATGCTCCTCCCCCTGGACCAACCAAATTTGTCCCATTTCTGATTTTCTCTTAGGAATTTAATTTCTCCTGCAAGCATCAAACTAACAAGGCATAACTTGTAGAACAGCTTTATAAATGTAAAGAATAAAGAATATCCTTGCCCCTTTAATAAGCCAATAGTTTATAAAATATAGAATATAACATCTACTTTCCAGTGAGTGAGCTCTTTCTTTTCTCCCATCCAATATTCCCAGAAAGGAAGGAGCTAGCCAGAGTTCTCTTTGTGCAAGCAAAGAATATTACCTCCATCATTTGCTTAAGTGTTTGTACAAAGTTTTAAAGTTAGCTACTAATAGACTTAGGTCTAGAACCAATCTAATTCTTAATTCAGAATTCTTTCCATTAATCTAAAGACTTCGGAGAGACATGAACTGATACTAAGTGAAGTTAATAGAATCAGGAGAACATTGTACATGGCTACAACAAGATTATATGATAATCAATTCTGATGGATGTGGCTCTTTTCAAAAATGAGGTGATTCGGGCCAGTTCCAATAGTCTTGTGATGGAGAGAGCCATCTGTTCCCAGAAAGAGGACATGGAGATTGAGTGTGGATCACAACATAAAATTCTCACTTTTTTGTTGTTGTTTACTTGCATTTTGTTTTCCCTCCCATTTTTCCTTTTTTTAATCTCATTTTTCTCATACAGCATGATATTTATGGAAATATATATAGAGAGAAGAATTGCACATGCTTAACATATATTTGATTACTTGCCATTTAGGGGAAGGGAGGAAGGGAAAAATTTTTGGAACACTAGGTTTTGCTAGGGTTAATGTTGAAAATTATTTCTGCATATATTTTGAAAATAAAAAGCTTCAATTAAAAAATTTTTTTAAATGAACTAGAGGCCTGATACTGTCTTTTCCCATCTGTGTAAATATAAGAAAGTCACCTATAAATTCTCTATGATCATATTCTTCATCTGTAAAATCAGATAATATATATTCCATGATTCTCAGAAGGTTATTGTGAGGTATTATCATTCAATTCAGTCATTTTGTAATCATGCCCAACTCCTCAGGACTCATTCTGAGGGTTTCTGGGCAAAGATACTAGATGCCATTTCTTTCTCCACCCCCTTTTACAGATGAGGAAACTGAGTCTATCAAGAGTCTGAAGCTGAATTTGAACTCTAGTGAAAGGGTCTTTCTGACTCTATACACTCTAACATTCTATCTACTGCTCTACCTAGGTGTTATATGGCTATACTGATAAAGATTTTCACCCCAAATACTCTTAAAGTTGAAAACAATAGATTTTTTTTATTTATATGAAAGGAAATGATCAACAAAGACCTAAACAAGATTGAAATCAGCGAATTAACCAGCCAGTCATGAACAGACCTTCTTACTGTGTTTTTCTTTAGGCTAAGTCAATACAATCGAGCAAAAGAAAAAAACTATGGCAAGTCAAAATGAAGTCATTAGCAACTTGAGCTTTAAGAAATGGATGAATTTAAATTTAGAAATTTTTTTCCTTTGTGTCCTCATCATTATTCATAAGCCCAGTCAACATTATTTGAAAACAAAGATAAACATTCTTTACTAATGCTGGCAAGCAGACTTTGTAGCACTAACTTACTAATGAACACCTTCCCAGCAGTGGCCCTCACCTACTCACAAGAAAAAAGAAAAGCTAATTACTTGGATTCCCCCCCCCAACTTCTTATTTTCTTTTAGGCATTAAAATATGTCTGAAAGTATATGTGCCCTTCAAATCAATTTTTCCCTGCCTGTTTATACTATACTATAGGAAGGAGACAATGACCAAGGGGGCTTTGAACAAATCACAACTTCCCTGGCTCCAATTCTTCATCTGTGAAATGAGAGAATGAAAATCAGATGGGTTCTTATTTGCCTTCCAGAAATAAAACCATGATTCTTTGAACAATCCCACTCTGATTCTGATTTATTAATGGAAGATGTCAACATGTGATTCTTTTTCTCCCACTCAGAATGCATAAAGAAATGAGCCTAGAAATTAAAAATCATTGAATTCTAAAGACATCGATGAACTCTTCCATAACCTTCCTTATAGGCACCTGGAAACACTCTCCTCATTAGATGCTCTGGGGAGAAATAAGCACATTTCTCGGGATGACATAACAGATCTTTCAAAGTATCCGGATATTATCTGCTATAAAAGAAGCAATATTAGGGGTAGAAGGAGGGGCTGGACCTGTGATTTCATTGATTTAGGGAATTTCCATTGAGGAATTTCTTCTAACAGTAAAGGTCAGAACCTTCTCTCCAATTTGTAGTGCTGGAGAGAGAACTTGGTGGGAAGGGGAGGGGAGGCTCAGGATCACCCAGCCAGTGTGGGTCACAGGCTTTCCTTGTTTCATTTATTTAATGACCAATACTCTATTCATTGCCAGGGGGTTCTTAACCTTGGATCCTTAGACTTGCGGGGTATGTGTGTGTGTGTGAACATGCATGTATGCATGTTTGCACACACATACATAAATATATACATATGCATATATATATATATGTCTTTGAGACCAAGACTAAGAGACACAGAAAGATAGATATATATTCATACATATATACATACATGCATCTACATATATATGTGTGTGTCTATATGTATATTTTAATTAATAGCTATATTCCAACAAATCCGGTTTCCTTCATATCATGTTTTTATGCATTTAAAAATATTTCCCTGAGAAGGAGTCCAGGGCTTCACTAACTAGACTGCCAAAGGGGTCCATGGCACAGAAAGGTTGAAAATCCCTGCTCTTCAACATGCTGCCTCTCCCTCTGGGAGAAATACTATCAAATTCCATGTCCTACCAACAGCAAAGTACAAGAGATGAAAGTCTGGAATGAGAAAAAAAAGGTCACTTTAGCAACCATAAGCATCTATTATCTTCTGGTCTAGCACTAAACAAATGACTTTTTTTTTCTTTTTCTTTTTCTTTTTTACTTTGAGGCTCAAAATAACCTTGGCTAAAATTATTCCTGAATAAGCTCCTTAAACCTTAAAATAAAATGTTTTCCCTTCACATCACTTCATAAATTATGCTCTTGGAGACAACTAGTACTTATTTTTTTTAAGGAGGAAGAGAAATGTACCTTGAAATGTTCCCGTGCTCTATGGTTCATAATGCTATCAACCCACTATGCTCACCGCAGTGAATGACAATTCTAATTTGTATTTCATTCAAGCATAGACTGTTGCAACAAGGAACAAACCTGTATTTAAAAGCTGAAAAATTAATTTTGTATTAATATTATATATTTGAGTGTGATTTTCTACTTTGTAAAGACCAGAATCATTATGAAGTCTTATAGTGTCCCAGTGGGGATTAACAGTCGGCTGACCTTGAGAGCTTCATTTATTGGTTAAATTCAGCTATAGCCATAATTTATGGCCAAACTTGCTTGAATCAAACAAGGAAAGGATTTGAGAATAATGACAAGTAAGAGAAATAATTGTTAATATTCATTTTGTCAATTATATTATGTAAGCCACTTTTTAATAAAACAATAATACTGGAATTTATACAGGTCTATTTAATGTGTACAATTTGAGACTCAGAAATGTAATTTTCTTTTTTTTGGACTGAACCAAATTTTATCCAGGGCAACCAGATGTCAGGAATATAGAAAGACAAATTCCTGAGTTCCAATTCAACCTCAGATACTTACTAGCTATGTGACCCTAAGGCACTTAAGCCTGTGTGCCTCAGTTTCTCCATCTGTCAAATGAGCTGGAGAAGGAAATGGCAGACCACTCCAAGAAAATGCTAAATGGGTCAGACATGACTAAAATGACTGAACAGCAACAATAAATTTTGCTTAATCATTGCAAGGAACTCACAGTGAGGAGATTTGTCCAGAAGCAAGGCTTCTAAGCCCTTGTTATATGATGGATCTCTCCAGCAGTCTGTTGAAGTCAATGGGCCCCTTCTCAGAATAATATTTTTGAATGAATAAAATGAAAGATACAAGATTATATAAGGAAACAATTATATTGAAATACACATATCAAAATCTTTTTTAAAAAATATTTTTCACAGAGTCCAGGTAAAGAACTTCTGTCTTAGAGATAGCAAGAAACCATCAGAACTTATTGATGACATGATTAGATCTGTGCTTTAGAAATGTCACTTTGGCAGCAGTGTAATAGATGGGCTGGTATGGGGAGAAAGGAGATTAGTTAAGAGGTTATTTCAATAATCAAGAGAGGGCTGAATTAGGGTGATGGCTTTGTGTTTGAAAAGAAGGAGTTAAGAACTAAAGTTATAGAGAAAGAAACGACAAGAGATGGCAATTAAATGGATATGTGGGGCGGTAAGTGAGTGTGAGGAATTTAAGAATAATACTGAAGTTTTGAATCTGAGTGATTATTTTTCTTTATCTTAGTAATAAGAAATAGTTAATTGTATACTGAATATTTTTATTTAATGTAAATTTCCCTTTGATTTAGGATACTGGATTATGTTCTCCAAAATATTATTGTTCTCCTCATAATGCATTTTTGCCCCAATTCCTTAAGTACATATGGTGGTAAAAATAACTTTTCATTTAAGAATTAGTTTCCAAAGAGTTCTTCCAGTACTCTTTTCCAGGTAGAAACTAAAACAATAAGCAAAAAAGTTGATGAGAGTCATTTTTCAATCCCTTTCTAGTAAGTATATCTCTTCTCAGTTTTTCCAGGGCTTAAAACGAAACATTTAGGGGACTTCTAATGACTCTGTCGCATTTTTAAGTAGCATTGCTATTTAGCAGGAGCTGCTTAGTGGCACAGTGGATTGAGTACTAGGTCTGGAATTAGAAAGATTCATCTTCCTGAATTCAAGTCTGATTTCAGACATATACTGTGTGACCCTGGACAAGTCACTTACTATTTGCCTCTGTTTCCCTAAAGAGTCGGATAAGACTAAAATAACTGAACAACAACAAGAAAGTTATTCTGCAGCTCCGTTGGCAAAATTTTGAATGAAGTCTCCTTTACTCCTTTCTTTACCTCTTCCCTTTCATCATTTCTCTCCCCAACTTCCACTTCAATGACACATTTCCTCCTATTTCCAAGGTTCTCTGCTTTTCTCTAGGACTCCCAAGTGAAATAAAAGGAGACCTTCAGTCACTAACACTTTGGTGACTCTCACTATTGTGACACTTGAGTGGAGAAAAGGTTTTTGGTCAAAGATACCCTGTTTATAAGGCCCTGTATGAGACTCTGCATATTTAAGTCCATCAGTGGCATCTTAAAGTTTTTAGTAGCATTCAAAGGAGGAGAAAGGTATGTTTAGAATCAAATTATAGATACGGGTTAAACCCAGACAGCAAATAGTAGATGGCAGAAGGAATCTGGCTTCCTATGAAAACTGAAGTGCTTGATGAAAGCACCCTGGCACAAAAAAAAATTACCCAGAAACCATAATTTCAAGATACCCCTTAAAATCTATGTAAATTATTATTCTCCAGTCTTCAGGCTAAAAAGAAGTCAGACAGTGAGACCAAAAGTTTAGTAAACGTTGCTCCCTGATGATTTAATGCTTCTGTTATATTTCCATGGGAATTTGTGCTTGGGAATAAATCTGGAGCACACGGTTATATTCTCTGAGCCCAACGCTAGAAGTAGCAGAGTGAGGAAGGAATGGAGATTCCAGGAAGATGCCAGGAATGGCAATTATTGGCAGAGGTGGGCTTGGGGAGGAACCTGAGAGGATTTTCTCCATTTGCACCATCCATGTCATATCAGGGACACCATACAAAGTCCTTGTTCTATATGCAATGGATCAGGAATAAAGGCTCCTGACACAATGCTATTGGCAAGATATTTTTAGAATCAACTTACGGTTTTCATGCCCTGATGATAAGCAGCATAGGCAATGCCTTTTATTAGAAAAGGTATTGTGTACTAGCTCTGACACTCCATTGGAACTCATCTGCGTAAGAAATGGGCGCTTGGCAGGAAGTTGCATCTATAAATATATAGGTGCAACTCATGAGAGGCATTGGTGGGTTTGATCACCTGGGACACCTTTGCAAAGAATAGGAGAAAGTTCATTCCCACACTGCCACTATGCTAGCTTTGGGGAGGGGAGGCAAGCTTCAGGTTTGGGACAATCTCTCTTCTAGGCTCTAAAAGGGATATTGAACAACATCTATTTGTCCCCCTCACATAGCTCTGGTCCAGAGGTATAGGCTGGATATGTCAAGTCAACAAACATTTGCTAAAACTCTACTATATACTAGACATGGAACTAGGAAGATCACTTTGATAGATGAATGGGGGTTAGTTACTAATCAGGAGATGATGAGAGGCTATAGAGAGAGGGGTGATGGTGGTGGAAGTGTCAGAGGAATAAAACAAAAAGAGAAGTAGAGATGGAAAATAGACCCAAGCTCAGATGGAAACTGGATTATTCCACTAGAGAAGCAGTGTACCATAATGGCTAGAGAGTTGGCCTTGGAGTCAGAAAAACTAAAGCTAAATATTACCTTCAATTTAAATGGGCTGTGTTTTTTAAATTTTAAATTGCGCATCCGGTGCTGATCTGCACAGTCTTCCTTAATTTCCCTCTCCCCTTCCCAGTATCACTTTATAGCTAATCCTGCCAGGGAAAAATCTCTTTTTTCATACTTGCTGATATGAAAGAGATGGACTAAAGAATTAAAAGAACACAACTGAAATCCAAGAGGTGGTAAGCACCTCAAAAAGACCCCAATGCCAGATGCAGCTTGTCTGAAAGGCAACAAGAATTTAGCAACGATGTGCTAAGTACTTTATAAATGTTATCTCATGTTATTGTAATGTAATCTTCACCCTAACTCCCATTTTATGGCTGAGAAAACCCAAAAGTAGGCTAAATGACTTGCTCAAGATCACATAGCTTACTAAGTATATAAGGTTAGATTTGAACTCAGATCCAAATCTAGCACCCTATCTAACTTTGCACCCTAGCTGAGTGTATTATAGGTACTGAGGACAGACTAGATAAAGGCAGAAAGTTAGGAGAGGGAATGTCTGCCATGTATAAGAAACCCCAAATGGTCCAGTATGTTTGTCCTGGAGAAAGTATGGAATCACATAAGTGAAAGATAGATTGGATACAGATTTTAAAGAGCATCGCATGATAAACAGTAATTTATTTTTATTCCTAGAAATGATAGGGATGCAATGAAAGGAAGTAAAAGCTCAATAAGTAATCCAGGCATACAAAGCTTAGATCCCCAAAATAATAGAAAAATGGAGAGAAGTACCCAGCTCACTAAAAAAGCCTGATTTTTTACCCCAGAGCACCCTCTAATGAGAAGTAGTATAGGTGAAAGGAGGGAATTTGACTGATAGCACCATTTCTTACTATTGACTACAGCAATGTAGCCATAGCATCCTAAAGGAGAATGGAGTCTTAGTTAACAATTGATAAGTTGTTTTTTTCTGAAGAACAGATCCTTTTAGATTCATAGAATCATTTTTCCAAAATGGATGTAAGGATAATATAACTGGTATTCATAAGACTTTTGCCTTTGTTCAACAATGATCCTCAATGAAGTGGGAAAAAAAAATACAAGAGATAAAAATGGGAAAGTGAGCTTAGAGGCCAAGTAGTCTAACCCTCTCATTTTAGGATTTATAAAACCAAAGCTTAAGGCCTCTGGATTTGAATACTCAGACAATTCAAACCCATGCCCACTGACTTTATGGCCAATACTTATTCTATTTTACTATAGTACCTCCCTATTTGGGAGGTTATATAGATGCTATTAGTATTTACTGCATGACTACATTCAGTAAATAATTATTTATTTCTCATCATGAGTCAGTATTGCCTACCCTCTCCATCTTAATTAGATTAGAGGATTGAAGGAGAAAAATAAAAATGATCATGTGTTCAAAAAATGAAAACTGAAAAAAAAAACTGTGAAAAAGAAAGCCTCCGAACCATCTCCAATCCTAAGAATAGGAACTTCTTCATAGGGAACTGCTTTCCATCTGTCCTCAGAATAAAACCACCTAATTTGGTAAAAACAAAGAGATTCAGGTAGATATTTTATATCCACTTGTGAGTTTGTCATATCTCCCTGCTTGAGAGTCAGGTCTCTGAAGGCAGTGATCAATCCCTTCTCTAGCATTTATCAGTTGTATTACCAAAGGCAAGTCACCTAATATCTGTGAGCCATAGCTTTTTCCTGTATTGTTGTTCACTCATTTTTAGTCATGACCAACTCTTCATGATCCCTTTACTTTCTTTCTTTCTTTTTTTCTTTCTTAGCAAAGCTACTGAAGTGGTTCATCATGTCCTTCTTTAGCTCATTTTACAGATAAGGAAACTGAGGCAAACAGTCACAGAGCTAATAAGTGTCTAGGTAAGATTTGAACTCTTAAAGAAGAGTCTTTGTGACTCCAGGTCTGATACTCTGTGCACTATGGCGCTATCTAGGGATACTGGTCCTAGAAATAGTACAGTGTGGCCAATAGTGTGCTGGACTTGACATGGGCAAACTCTGGATTTGAATACCCAGATAGCTTGGGCACATCACTGAAACCTTCTGGGGCATTTTTTCTCTTCTATAAAATGAGTGGACTGAATGACCACTGAGATCTTTCTAATTTTAAATTCCTGAGCCTCTGGCTCTCCATCTCCACAAGTCTGTGATTAAGAAATCAGTTTATAAATTTTAATGTACTTTAAAAAGCAAACGGTACCATCCATGTTAGCAATTAGTTAAATACCTCAAAGTAGGGGTACAACAAAAATATCTGTTGAATATAATTTTCCAGATATGCAGTGTTAATATGGGTTATGTTTAGAGGTCATGACACATCCTTTCTTAAAATAGAACTGATTCCTATCTCTATTTTATAATTTAGTTCAGTCTTGCAGAGGATGGATTATATGACATTTGAGAAGTCTTTAGAACCTTATGCCCCATCAGAGATCCTCACTGAATTGACACTCTCAGGTGTTTTGTGGTGAGGATTATTTTTCCAACCTGGATTGAACTAAATAGCTACTAAGTTTCCTTCCAGCTGAGTTCCCTTCCAGATAGGATTCTATGGTTCCATATCCCTTACCCTTGCCAGTTTCCCTCCATTCCTTTTGGTGTTTTCTGCCTTGGGTTTTCTTACAACTTGTGCAAATGTTTTGTTTTTCATTATCTGAGATGGGGCATTTCTAGGATGAAACAATCCGATTGATTAACCTCATGCAACTCCCCCATCTAGGAAAGGGAGTGAATACCATGTCCTTAGACAGCTTAAACATAGCATTTATCTGGGGATTTTTAGTTCTGAAATCCCTGAGATGTTTTCTTATTTGTACTTCTCACAGAATGGGCCTCTTCCAAAAAAGCCAGAAACTCAGTTTTAATAACCCACAGAATTCTGCAGTTTGAGGGGAAACCTCCAAAGGATTTGAGATTCTGCCAGTCTCCAGCAGGTTTTTATTGGCTGTTGGATGTGTTTGAAATTTTTTACTTGCTGTTCGGTTTAATATGTGGAGAGAGGTTTCTAAAATGACCTGCCTCGGGCCTCACAGCATTATCTAGAATGAAAATGTAAAACTCTGCAATGGAGTAAAAGACAAAAGAGAAAAGAAGATGGTAGAAGGGACTCCAGAGATTGTTAATAAACTCTCTCTGTGCCCCATTATACACATTTTGGAAGAAAACTCTCTTTTCCTACTCACCTTGGATTTTAAAAGGGTGGTTAAGGGACTCCTTGCACCTTGTTTTTCTTTATGACTATCACAGTATGCATTTGAACTTTGCTAAGACTATATTTTTCTAATCCTCTGAGGCACTGAGACCTATATGCACAAAAGCATATAATATACATACTGCTATATATATAAAAATACAAAAGCAATACACTAATATACATACTACAATATATATATAAAATACAAAAGCATATACACACATACATACTATTATATATACATATATACAAAAGCATATATACTACTATATATACAAAATACAAAAGCATATACACATATATATACTACTATATATACAAAAAAGAAAAGCACATATATATACATACATACTATTATATATATAAAAATACAAAAGCATATACACGCATACATACTACAATATATACAAAATACAAAAGCACATATATACATACATACATACATACTACTATATATACAAAATACAAAAGCATATACACACATATATACTACTATATATATACAAAAAAGGAAAAGTACATATACACACATACATACTACAATATATACAAAATACAAAAGCATACACAGATATACATACTATTATATATACATGTATACAAAAGCATATAGCCACATATATACTGCTATATATAATCTATACAAAAGCATATAAGTACTATTATATATACACTATAAGCCTACATATATATACACACACACATACACACACACACACACACACACACACACACAAGCAAATACAGCTGTTTTTAAAGGAAATACATAGTATGAAGCTTGTAGCTGCCTCCATCAACAAACCCTGCCTGTTCTTTTCACCATTCCGTGACCCTCTGGACACATCCGGATGGGTTTTCCCAGTTCTACAGGCTCTTTTTCTCCTTTTGAGGAATTTCTATACAGTCCCTGTGTACAAAAATGAGACACATTAGGAGCTCAGTGTGTAAGGAAATGCAGTAATCTGAGTTGTCTTCAATTGTACCCCAAAGGTCACATGGGAAAAGACATTTAAGGAAACTGTGATAAGGTATTGACTGGGAAGATTAAATGACCCGATCTGATACATTGGCAAGATGTAATTCAAAGGGCCAAGGCCTCATTTTGGTAAACCAAATTGAAAGGAAAAGAAGCTTACTTTAAATCCGCTTTCTTCAGTCAAGCTGGTTTCCATAGCCACAGGGCTCTCCGCCAGGTGGTTTGGCTAATGACTGTGAGGGGGGCAGCAAAATGGTGCTGAGTTTCTTACCCCAGTGATTGGAGGGTGATCTGGAACACCTCCTTGGAAACTGCAGTCAGACTGGGATGCTAGAGTGCACTCAGGAAGGAGCTTCTGTTCAGGTAGATGTAAGGTTGTTTTATGCAGTTCTTTGGCTTAAGATCAGCATTAGAAAAGGGGAAAGGTAACAGTTCCTAGACAGTCTACAATCTAAGGATTGATTCTTTGGGAAATAGCATTAAATTGATGGATTTTTCCTTATGTGAGGAACTGGGGCATGGGAGGAACTCAGAGGCTAGACAGAAAGAGACATATCTCTGTCTTAGATATAGCTTAAGCCCAGCAGAAATAAGTAATTTTGGTCCCAGGAAGAAGTTTGATAAAATGCACCTAAGACAATCAGCCCGACTTGTTGCTTCCCAGGAACAGGACTCAAAATGGCCAATCCAGAAAAGAGGACTTCTGTCTTTCTTATCTTAGAAATCAAGACAACAGATAGAACAGAATACAAGGACACAATTTAATCAAAAATGTACAGAATGGAATCCTAGTACAAAGCCCCAATCCAAGAAGTAAGACTAGAAGAAGCTATTATTAAAGAGCTATTATGATTCCCAAATGCCCAGTTCACAGACCGAGAAGAAAAGAGTACAAAATCCTGTGAATAAAGCCTAAAAGAAAAACACAAATTGGCCATAAGATTAACTAGAATTTCTAGGGAAAATGAGAGAAGGATTTTTTTAAGAGGTTAAAAAAAGAGTATTATAAATGAGAGTGCTAAAAAGGAAAGAATGAGGGGAGGAATCAAATTAGGGAGGGGGAACTTGTGATTTCATATAATCAGGGTCAAGTAAACAAAACTCTACAAATGTGGAAGAGGTAAGGGAAACAGACCTTATTTGTATTCACTTTCATAAGAATTTCTCATTAAAGAGTAGAAAATCGAAAATTCAAGAATTTAGTGTAGAACTACATTCAACTACATAGGGAAACAGGAAGCAACAAGAAGGAGTAAATTCAGGGAAGGGTTAGTTGAAAGCAAAGCAAACCTAAACTTGGAAAAGGATCTTGAAGAGAGGTTGAAAAGAAATAAGGAAAGGGTAGAAATCTATAATAAAAAGGAGGAAAGTATAAGAGAATAGGGTAAAAAGCAATACAATATTAATGATCCTAAATGTAAACATGAATGGGATGATCTAAATCCATAAATTGGAATAAGAAAGAAGAATAGATAATAAAATAGAATCCCAAAATATATTGTTTACCAAAAAAACCTTTTGAAACATAAAGACACATAGAATTAAAGGACTGGAGGAAAATTTCCTAGGCCTCAGCTAAATAAGAAAAACAGATATAACAGTCATTATATCAGACAAAACAATAGCAAAAATAGACAATTTAAAAAGGTAACAAGAAAACTACATCTTTGTTGAAAATTACTATAGATAATGAATTAAAGTTAATACTTAACCTGTATGTACTAAGTAGCATATATGATCTAAATATAAAATGTCTCATAAAATGTTCTTTAAAAAATTAGAACAGGAAGAAACTACTTTTCAGATCCATTGATGGGGAGAAAGTTCATGACCAAACAAGTGATAAAACAGATCACAAAAACAAAATGGGAAATTTTGAGTACATAAAGTTAATTTTTTTGTGGAAACAAAGCCAATGTAGATAAGATTTAAAAGAAAATTACTAAGGTGGGGGTGGAGGAGAATCTTTCTAGCAAGTTTCTCTGATTCTCTGTCTCACTTTATCCAATTTATAAAAATAAAAATATTCCCCAATTCACAAATGGTCAAAGTACTTGTACAGGCTGCTCTCAAGGAAAGAAATCTAAGCTATTACAGCAATATGAAAAAATGTTCCAAATAGCTATTTATGCTAATTAAAACAACTTAAGGTTCCATTGCATATCAATAAGACTGACCAAGATGACCAAAAAGAAGAAAAAAGAAAAATGACAAAAATTAGAAGGGCTGTAGGAAGACAGAGTGATGAACTGGAAAAAGAAAAATGACAAAAATTAGAAGGGCTATAGGAAGACAGAGTGATGAGCTATGATCTGGTCCAACCATTCTGAAAAGCAATTTGGAACTATGCCCAAAAAGTTATTAAGCTGTAACCCATTTGACCTAGTCATAACACTGCCAGGCCTACCTTTGAAAAAGATCAAAGAAAGAGGAAATGGTCGTATATATACATTTATAGTATCTCTTTTTGTAGTTGCCACAAAAAAAAACCTTGAAGCTAAAGGGTTACTCATCAATTGGGGAATGGCTGAACAAATATTATATGAATTTGATTAAATATTAGTGTGTCATAAAAAATAAAGTGATGCTTCAAGTTAAGACTTGTATGATTTAATGCAGAGTGAAATGAACAAAACTAGAATAATTTATACTAGAATATTAATACTAGAAAAAACAAATAACTCTGAAAGACTTAAAGATTCTAATTAACATAGAATCCTATTTACCTTATGACAGAGAAGTGATTGACATGCATTTTTGGACATGGTCAAAATGGGCATTTTTTTTTCCTTAATTATATTTATTTGTCACAAGGATTTTGCTTTGTTTTGTTTTGTCTTTTTCCATGGGTAGGATGGGGAATGAAAGGGATTTTTAAAAATTTAATTCTTGGGAGGAGGATTCTGGGAAGATGGCAGAGTAGGTTAGTAAATTCTCCCCACAAATACAACAAATTTGCACTTCAGGGCAAACATAGATTGTTGGAAAATAAGAAGATTTGAGGCAGAACAAGGATCTTCCAGATACAACCCAAGAAAATCTGAAGAAAGAAGGGGCCAGGGAGTAACTAGTGTGGAGTGCAAACACCTCCAAGCTAGCTCCTCAGAAACAGCAAGTGGGGAGCCTAGGGCTAACAGAGTATGGCCAGAGCAGAAATCAAAGAGACTTTCACCTCCTAGATGGTCTGTGGAGTCTGGGGTCTGAGGCCAGGAAGACTGATGGCTGATCATAATGTCAAGCCCAGACTATACAACAGAAATATGGTCCTAGAACCAGCAAAAAAAGAAAGAACCCCACCATAGAAACTTACTATGGGAATAGGGAAGACCAGGGTTCATCTTCAGAGGAGGACATTGAAGTAAGAAAAGAAAAAAAAAAAAAAAAATAAATAAAAAAAAAGCTTCTACCCCAAAGAGTAACATGAAATGGCTCCCTGCCCAGAAACAATTTATAGAAGAATTCAAAAAAAAATTTAAGAATCATATGAGAGAGACTGGGGAAAAACTTAAACAAACAAACAAATAAAAACCATCCAAGAAAAAGAAGATTATGAAAAAAAAAGAGGAGGTACAGAGTCTCAAAGATGAAAATTGCTGTTTAAAAATTAGAATTGAGTAAAGGGAAGCCAGTGAAGCTATGAGAGACAAGAAATAGCATAAAACATTATAAAGAATAAAAAAAAGAACATAAAGTGAAACATCTTATAAGTAAAATGACAGATCTGGAGAACAGATCAAGAAGACAAAATATTAAAATAATTGAACTGCCTGAAAGTTGTGATCAAAAAAAGGAGTTTGACACAATAATGCAAGAAATAGTCCAAGAAAATTGTCCTGGAATGCTAGGACATGAGGGAAAGTAGAAATAGAAAAAAATCCACCAATCATCACCTCAACAAGATCTTAGGGAACATTATTGACAAATTTCAAAACCCCCAGATCAAATCGCAAAACAAGAAGAATTTGAATTATTCTCTGAAGCTACCATTAGAATTGCACATGATTTATCAACAGCCAAAATAAAAGATTGCAAGTCCTGGAATGATATCTACTGACAATCAAAAAAACTAGGCCTTTGGTGAAAAATATCATATCCAGCAAAATTATCTATAATCTTGAATGAGAAAAATTAGACGTTCAATGAATTTGCAGGTTTTCAGAACTTTCTATCAACTGAACCGGAACTTAATAGAAAATTTAACATATAAGAACAGATATCAAAGATCAATTTCAAGGAACTCAACATGGTCAAATTATGTTTTGTTTTGTTTTTTAACACAGGAAATGTTTAGCATATGTTTAAGATTGACATAAATAACAGGGCAGCTCAAAAGAAAGATTGGGACAGAGTTAAGGTAAAAATAGTAATTATGTCATAAAAATAAGGTGCAGAGGAAGAATAGACAGAGAGGCATTAGAGAGGGAAGGAGGGCTTGTAGTCCTGAAAACCTACTTATACTAGGAATGGGTTTAATACTACATGTATTAGGGTATAGCACCTTCCAAAATCTATAAAGAAATAAGGGAAGAGGGATGGGCAGAGAGGGAAGCAAAGGATTCCAGGAGAAGACAAGGGAGGAATCCATGACTGGGGAGATGTTAGGTAATAGCAAGGAGAGTTATGGAGCAGAATTAATGCAAAGAAACAGAGAAGAAAGATATCTATGTGGGGGGGGGAGGTATGTGTGGAACTAAATTTGGTGATACCAAATCTGATGATTGTTGTCCATGTCCCTTTGGGCAATCACAGCCCACCTGAGTCTTAGTTTCCTCATCTTTAAAATGAGGACTAAAATGCACTAAATGATCCCTGAGGTCCCTTTTTGTTCTAGATCTAGGATCCTATGAACTCTCCAAGAATTCAGTTCAAACAAACATTTTTTCCATTTCTTATGACTGAAGCATTATAGGAGAATAAAAGATAAGAAATATCATCATATTTAAAAAGTTTACAATACAGTAATAGAAATGAGACTACACATAAATATATAAATAGGATATAAACTAAAATGGGGCAAGGATTAAAGAAATTTTCTCCTGATTGTTTTAGTCTATTACTTTCTCTCCTCTCTCACCTCCTGTAGACTCTCTTATTCTACAACAGACAGTTTGGCTAATTTAATTATAAATTGTACTGTTGTCTGTTAAAAATCTCTAACATATGTGTTCATCATGATTCCTATTCCTTTCTTTTTCTCCACTATATTATAGCATATCCTCATAAAATCCTTATACTATAAATTCCCTAAAGGCAAAAATTGTTTTATACTGTCCTTGTATACCTCCATACAATCCAGTACGGTTCTGGGCACATAACAGATGCTCAGCAAATACTTGATTCATCAAATTTATTGTAATGTCAAAAGGTTTCACCACAATTTTAGGCTTAGCTGTTATAGATCCAGGCAGGGTTACTTCTCATCAAGTTTCTTTAATATGTATTAGTTGAATAAACTTGGAGTTTTTGAAGACTGAGGGACTCTCTTATGTAAAGAGATCTTTTTAATATCTTTCAAGAATGACCAAAAATTATTGTATATTAAAATGTCTTTAAGTAATGCATTATCACATAATAAACAAAGAATAACCAAAAAATAGACCTCCCTATTCCATTGGGATCTACATAATTTCAAGAGAACACAAGAAAGGTCTTTACATTGAGTGGATCCCCTTTAGAGGATTTATGGAAAGATATAGTTGGGAGTCATACAGGATGGGCAAAAACAGAGGAAGCTTCCATTTCATTATTAAAAAGTACACCAATGTTAATGAACTTCTAACAGGATTGGAAAACTTGAGTATCATTCAATATCACTCTGGATCTAGAATCTATCAATTTTAGAGAACCATTCGAGTGGCCATTCAAGACCACTTTGGTCCTTTCCAAAGTGGATAACTTTTTTGGATCAATAACTCAATCCACAACTATTAAAAAACCTTTTGTGTGCTTTTCTAAGGTACTAGTACTAAGTACTAGGTGCTGGAAATATAAAAGTCCTTGTCTGCAAGGAGTATATATTCCAACATGAGAGATAGCATGTGTGTTCATTTAGAAAAAAAGTATGCAAAACAAATGGTTCTAGCAACTGGCAGAGCAGAAAAAAGAGTTATGTAGAAGATGGTGTTTGACCTGAATCTTGAAGAAAATCAGAGTCCAGGAAGGGAAGATGGGAAAGGAGTATATTCCAGGCATGGAGATTAGATAATGCAAAGATACATGGAGAGAAGAGATTGAACATCCAAAGAGTCCACTTGACTGGGCAATCAAAAGCACAGGAATGGGTAATATGCATTAAGTTTGGAAAGGTAGTATGGGACCACGTTGTGAAGTTAATATGCCATAAGGGAAATTTACAGCTGATACCAAAAGCCAACCACTGGAGATTATTGAATATGGTCATACCTGAGCATTAGGAAAATCACTTTCCCATTCTAGTCCTTCTGTTAATTAAGCAGGAAAGCAAACTTCACGGAACATTTTGTTGTTGTTACTGAGTCATATTCAATGATGTTCAACTCTTCATGACCCTTTCTTGGGATTTTCTTAGCAAAGAAACTGGAGAAATTTGTCATTTCTTTTTCTAGTTCATTTTACAGATAAAGAAAATGAGGTAGATAGGTTGAAGTGACAAGTCCAGGACCACACAGCTAGTGTCAGAGGCCACATTTAAACACAGGTCTTGCTGACTCCAGCCCTATGCTCTATTCAACAAGATATCTGATAGCCCTTAATATAGTTCCATGGAACAAAGACTTAGCAATTTTGTAAAAACCAAAACAAATATATCCTATCATGCTTCTTTTGTCAGTGAACATTTGGCATTGTTATATAAATAATTTCTAAGCAATATTGTGTAAACATCCTGGATGTGTATTCCTATTGCATTTTTTAGTTAAGCAAAAGAAAAGAAAATGTCCTACTCTAGGCTGCAAATAGACCAACTCTATCTAACACCAGCAGTTTTTCATCCAGACTAGCCCTCTCATGCGCTCAGTTTTCAACATAAAGAATGATGTTTCTAGCTACACTGCAAATAAATAATAAAACTGCAAAGCACTTAATATAACTGTGAAAGTTTATGTTTAAATTTGGAAACCAAATTGTAATAGCTTATCTTTGTTATTTACTTGTACTAAAAACTTTCCCCTTTAAGTCACTTTTAATCTTTCATTTTCCAAAGAACTACATAGCTAAATTTTGCTGATGATTAAACATATCCAAAGCTTGAAGCTTGAAACTTTTTGATATCAATAGTATGTAGGTACAAAATTTTAAAAGTTAATTTTCTATTCCTGAATTTCAAAAAGTATAAAACATTTAACTTGTATTTTCCTTTATCACAATCTTCAGTCAAGAGCAGCTTAATTGTACCACTTGCAAGAGACAAAATTCCAAGTGTTTAGGAGTTTTGTTTTATAATTTAGCTGGGGAAATGTTAACTTACTCAAAGTTTAAGATAAGTATGATATTAAGATTATTTCATCTCATATACTTGGATTCCAAAAATTCCTGTTCTGAAAGAGGACAAAAGATAAGAAAGAAAGATAATAAAGGGAGGGGAAAAAAGGAAAGTAGCTATTTCATTCCTGCAAATTAAATGTTTCTGTATGTTCTAAAGTCTCTGATTTAGAAAATTGTACTGATTCAACTGCCAGCTTTGGGAAGCTTTTTCTCCTACTATATTTAGGAACTATTAGTATGATTTTTGCTTGTTCACTGAGTACTTTCCAACTGAATAGGAGAAGTATCTTCTCTTTGATCATACTGCTATTTTGGATTTAGATGAAAGTGAATGATAGAGTAAAGTTCTATTTTTCTGTGGCATAATATTTTAAGAGGTATAAGAAAAGACTATCTCTACATTCAATCACTTTGGATACTCCCAGCTTCCTAAAAGCTCATGAGAGGTCTAAAAGGCAAAATATATAATGAGAATTTAGGAAAGCGGTACAAATAAGATTACAGGGTATAAATTGAATTGATAATTAATTTAAGAAATTATGAAATGGGACAAGCATGCCTGATTTTGGGGATACTTGGCAAGAAAAATCAAAATGGCTGTCACACTTTAATAAGCCACAGAGGGTGTAGAGGCAGATGACAGAAAACACAGAGAAAAGCTATGAAAAGAGATGCTGAGGCAAATATTGAAGGGATAGGATGGGATGATGAAGAAGACAGGCAGAGATAGGATAGCGATCAGAAGGGGAGAGACAGAAAGTAGCTCCCATAAATGTGTGGGAGTTAGGAGCACTTGACCCAGATGGACCCAGATGGAGATAGGAAGAGTGACGAAGGAACAGAGGGTGCAGGAATTTAGCGTCTCATTTTTAAGGAGCTTTTTTTTGGGGGGGAGGAGAAACAGACTGACTTTAATCTGTGCTACCTTGGGGTTAGTTCATTAATATATTCAAATTATGTTACAGTTATCAGTAAAACTTTTAAGTTAACATAGCCATGTCATCTCAGAGTTATCAGCAACATTTACTGTTCTGCTGGTCTTATTATGAATATATGGAATATGTCTGAGATTTATATAACAAAAAAAAAAAAATCCTGACAGCAAAGCCTAGATCGCTTCCCTTGATTCAATACACATTATCAGGATATACTATTTGGTTCATATATAATACAGTTTGTAAATTATGCTCTTTGAGATGGCTGTACATAACTTCTAGGTTCCTTTTGCAATCTTACTTCCTACTATTGAACTTTATATTGGCTACTACCTAATAAACTTAATTACTGACTGGAACGGGAGGAGAGGTGTCAGAGAACCAGAAAAAAATGCATTTTTAATGCCTGGATTTTTGTTTGGCACTTTAAATACTTCATTGAAGAAGTATAACTTTGAAAAATATATCAGTAATATCTACTTCAAAGGCTTTGCTTACAGATTTAGTATAAGAGTTGACTGGTGATTATTAAGAGCCAAAAAGAGTGTTTAAGATTTTATAGTTGTGATGTGTGGGGTCTGGCACCAAATAATATGGTTTGAGGACTAACATGATATGGTTGATGAAGATACAGATGATGGTAGACACCAAAAGTTGGGGTACGGTTGTGGGAAGGATTCACAGTGGCAGATCTCTTTGGAAAAAAGGTAAATTTATTTAGCGAAGAGGTTACAAATAAAATGAAGGGATACAATAGACACCAAAAATGGTAAATATGAAATAGAGTGGGAAGGCATAGAAAGGGGTTTTAATAATAAATGATGGAAAGGGCAAGTTTTCTAGTGGAGAAAAGAAAACACCCCATGAGGTTGGGGCATTCCCTCAGCTGGCAAGCTAAATCCTGAAAAGGACATAGCACCCCAAAAAGGTTAGCTAGCTGTAAGGAGAAGTGGGTTAGGAAGCATAGTGGAGTTAGAAAGGATAGAAAGGAGTTAGAGTGGAGTTAGTGGAGTTAGAAAGGATAACAAAGTAGCATGGGGGAAGGGGAAAGGGGAAAGGTTCCCAAAGGAAGGCAGCACCCACGGGATGGTCCATAAGTAGATTTTATGGGGAAAATTTAACCTCAGGAAATGAATGGAATTTCTAATAGGGCATGGCAAGGCGAGACTGCTCAAGACCTCCCCAGAAGGTGGGACCATAGAGCTAAACTGATCTCTACCAGAGCCTTCTCCATGCCTCCGTCGGGATCAATTCCTCTGCTAACCACGCTTAACACCAAAGACCTCATCAGTTGGAGCTAGAATTTTTGAGAAACTAAAAAGAAAGTCAATGAAGATGGTCTGAGAAAAACTGTGAAGACAGAGAATGAGGAAAAACTTCTTTCTTTGGAAAGCTGTTTAATATAGTGAAACATCATAAATATATACTCTTTTATATTACTTTAAATATAAATATACTTTATAAGTATATTGTTTTATATAAAAATATGCTGTTTTATATATAGGAAATCTTAAGCCCATAAGAAATCTATAAATAGATTGCAAGGAGTTCATGCACTTGGATGTGAAAATGGTATCTTTATTTTAATTAACCTTTAAATGGAATTTAAGATTTTCTTCTAGTATAACTTTTAAAAAATAATATTCTGAAAAGAGATCCATGGATTTTACCAGACTACCAAAGGTCCATGAAAAATACTTAAAAATCTCTGAAATATGAGAATTATTTTATGAGGAATGACTCTAGAGATTTGTGTGAATTATGGCTTGAGAGAAACTATAGAAGATAGACCAAGAATATAGGGGAACTTTCTTTCCTCTATATTTTAATTTTAATCTTGAATAGAATAAAAAAAGTATTCTTAAGAATTTCTTGAGACTTTACTAAGTACTATGAGCTAATTGAAGGATGGAACTATGTTTCCAGAAGTAAGGAAGTTACTGCAGTTAAAGCAACAAAACATTTTATGATCCTTCTCATAGCCAAAACATAAACAAGTATTTCTGTTGTTATTTGTTGCATTATTAATAAATTACATAGTCAATAACTTTAACATTTATTAATTCTATCTGCCTCCTTTATAGTTCTGAGCCATCTTTTCCAAAGTAATTTTTGCCATTCTTCCCAGTGATACCATTTTGAAGTCATATACACTGAAAAACACTTTTTGTTATCTTCCCCTATTATCTCACATTGAATATCAAGTTACCTTGAAATTCAATACACACTATTGAATTCAATTCAAGACATTTTGTATATCAATACACTGAATATGAAGACATAGGCTAACATGGTTTGGAAGACATTGTCAGGTTCTTCACAGAATTCTTCTGCCCCTTCATCCCAACAACAGATGGGAGACAGATTTTGTTCTTGTTGCTCAATCTCTTTATGACTCTATTTGGGGTTTTCTTGGTAATGGTTTGCCATTCCTTTTGTAAACTGCAATTATCTTTATGATGGTCTTCTTGCTCTTGCTCACATATCTGATGAAAGTAAATTTCTTGTTACCTCTGGGTGCCCAATAAAAACTCTGCCAACTCCTTTATTTGCTTCTACAAAGGGAATTTGTGAGTCATCTTCCCTTTAGCTGCAACTTTCTCAATTATTCTGAAAAGGCAGGAAGAGAGAAAGAGAATTCCAGAAGCTATCATGATGTTAAAAATATTCATAAAACATTTTTAAAAGAAATAAATGCAATTCATGTTTATAGACAATCTGAAAGCCTTTGGTATCCTTTGTCCCTTTTAGCCATTCTGACACCATCATCGTACATAGCAGAAGCAGATGGGGATCTCCTGGATTTGACTTTTCTTTGATTCTTTTAGTCACCAGATCCAAAGAATTCATTGCCTAGTGGGTGACCTGATGACAATTATTTTCTCTGCTTACTGAACATAATAGTCAATCATTAAGATTATACTGAAAGCTATTCCAACTTAGTAGACTCATCACAATCTATGAAAATCCAACATTGTCTCCACATCTTGAGGAGACATGAAAATGACACTTTTGTAGACCACTCTGTACTTGGTCATAGCATAAATGCAGTGAAATTTTTTATATTGCTGTGGAATGTTCATTCATTCTTTGAACAAGCATTTATTAAGTACCATCTATATATTGGGCACTGGGAAGGAGGAAGAGGAAGGAACAAGCACTTATTAAGTGCCTATTATGTGCCAGGCCAATGATGTCATTTGCCATTTATCCATACCTCTTCCATCAATAAAGCCCTTTTCTATGCCATCCTAGAAGATGGGATTCTTGACCTAGGTCAAGCAGGAGCAGGAGCAGGAGCAGGAGCAGGAACAGGAGCAGGAGCAGGAGCAGGAGCATCAAGGTACGTAAACTTGGGATTTTAAAAAATATCTTGATATCTGTATTTCAATATAATTGGATTCCTTTGTAATTCTCTGTACTTCATTTTATGAATTTAAAAATGTTATTCAGAGAGGAGGTCCATAGGCTTCACCAGGATGCCAGTAAGGTATATGGCAAAAGGTAAGAAAACAAAGTCTAATGTCAACATTAAGGCAATGATAATTTTCTAGATAATGCAAAATCTCTCAAATAGAAAAATGACTGACATATTCTTACCAACCCATAAATATTGCCAGATTTCATTATAGCAGAATTGATACCTTGTAATTTATAATAACAATAGTAATCAGTGACATAATAATAATAGTTTCATTGTAGAGTACTTGACAGTTTAGAAAGCTGTGAATTGTAACTTCATGGAATAGGTCAATTATGAGCTAAAGTGTCAAGGTGGAATTTTAGTGTGGGATTTTTTTAAATGGAAATAATATCAATCTCTCCTTTGAAGACTTTATAGTTAATATGAATTTACATCTATGACCTGCTTCTCAAAGCATGATTTAAGCTACCTAGCCCGTTTCATTGCTCAAAACAACCCAGGCACTGTCACTGTAGTTCCCCAAATTTAAATCATTAAAGTGAGATTGGTCTTTGAATTTTTTTAATGATTTGCAGTAAAAATATCAGTTTGAGATTAAGTCAATAAAATTAATCATTCATGACCCTGAAGGCGGAAGGGGTGAGGATAGGAGGGAGTGGGAGGAAATTGGAAAACACTACAAAATTTAAAGCTGCCAGGAGGGAAGGGACTGGGGGAATTACAGTTAATTCACCAGGGTCAAATTCAAAAACAAGCTGTTCTTTGTAACTCAGCTTTGGATGTCGTTCCTGTCACTATCTGCAAATATAAGCAAGAAATATGGTCAAATCAACCAACATTGGTGCAGATGAAGTTTGATATAATGGAAAGAACAAGAGCTAGAGAGGGTCAGTAAACTTGGGTTCACCTTAAGTTTCAACATTTATTACCTGTGCCACTCTGAACTTATGGCCTTGGTTTCCCTACCTGTCAAATGAGAATAATAATGCTTGCACTCTTCATTTTACTTTCTTGTGAGAAATGTGTTTTATAACCTTCGAAGTCCTATATAAACATGTTTTTATACTTGTCTCATTATATTTTATTTTTATTTTATTTGGGTGAGAGAGAGGTTTTGACCTGTGCGTCCATTGGTGGAGAACACCTTTTCCCATTGCAGAATGGCAATTCATCAACCATTCTAAGACATGGTCTTAGAAAATTTCCTGAGGAATTAAATGTTTTGTGATTTCCTCTCCTACCTATCTCCAACTCTGGTTGATCTGAATTCCAAGGAACAAGATATCCAGAGGATTAGCCAATTAGCATTCTGTTTGACTCAAATACTCCGCCCCTTTTAACTCCCTCAGCCTCCTCTCCCAGAGGATAGAGCCCAGAGCTTTCTTTTAAAGAGGGCTGGACCTGGACTTTGCAACTCACTCACCTTTCCATTTTTAGCTCCACTGGATGATACAAGAGGATCCTGCCACTACCTGGTATCCTCCACTTAGCCCCATACAGTCCCTCTAAACCCTTCACCTCTGTCCCTAAACTACAATGGCAGTGGATTGTTTTTGTCTTATCCATCACAATCTGTGATATAATCACTGCCTCTGAGTATGAGAGGCACTAACCCACAGTGTTCCACATGGAACACATTCTTCTGGTCTGCTTAAACATGTAAACTTATGTAAAGAATAGGAGTTGTAAATGGGGAATGAGCAGAACACAATGCTTATGCTGCTGCTTGCTGCTGCTGCTGCTCCTGCTCCTGCTGCTGCTCCTCCTGTTGATGCTGCTTTCACCATGCTGAATTTCTATAGTACTTATAGTCCAAGCAATTACATTTCATTTGCTACTTTATTCCAGCTCGTATTCTCCATCTCCAATGTATTCATCATCTTCCCTATTTCCAATTTTCAATCAATATTTATCAAACGAATGAATTTATCTACAAACTCATCCACATCATCATCCACAAAGCCCTACAACATTCTAAGAACTATACAAAAAGTAAAAAAACAGTCCCTATTCTCAGAAATGTTATATTCTATCAGAGAAACAAAACATGCATGTAGAAATAAATACAAGCATATACAGAGTAGATGTAAGTTAAATTGTGCGTGGGAGGCACTAGTTATAGCAAAGGGGCAGAAAGATCAGGAAAGAAAGGTTTTTCGTGAGGGGAGGGGAGGAAGGCAAGGGAACAGAAGGAATAGTCATGTATCTAATGCCTACAAGTGCCAGCTAAGTGCTTTGCATCATGTGATCTTCACAACAACTTTGCAAAATAGATTATTACCCGAGTTTTACAGATGATGAAACTGAGGCAGACATAGTCAAGTGACTTGCCCAGGATCACTCAGCTACTAAGTGTCTGGCTCTTCCAGACCAAGATACAAAGACAGGACCCAGAATGTCCTGCATGAAGAAGAGAAAGTAGGCCATTTTCACTGGCATTCTGAGGAATTAATGGTGTACTAGGCCTGAAAAGAGAATGAAGCCAGATTTTGAAAAGCTTTAAATGCCAAAAGGAAAAGTTTGCATTTTTCCCTATAAGCAAAAGAGAGAGCCTTTTTGAGCAGTGAATGAATGAATAGTAAATGCTCAATAAATATACCTGCTCTGACTGCATGATTCTAAAGACAGCACATGTTTTTATTCTCAGCTTAGTTCAACATCTCTTGCCCCTGGAAAGTGTTTACTATATATCATGACATATAAGTGGGTCTTTTCAAGGTTTAAAAAAAACCTGCAGAAGTGTGAGTGTTCCAGCAGCTGAGCCCACCTCCGTTGGCTCTATGTTGTGACACTGACAACAGCAGGTTTCCCCTTACCTCTCTCCTGGAGGAGGATGCCCCATTCAGCAAATATTTATAGAGCAATCACTTTGGGCAAAACACTGGGCCAGGCTGTTTCTTATACCAGTCCCAAGTGGACAGAGATAAAGCTGGCTCTGCTGCCGCTATTGCTGTTACTCATTAATCCTATGCCAGTTTCTCAGTAAAGTCAACTCCTGCATTTTTCATATAGAAAATGTAAGGCTGACATACATGCTAAGCCCAGCTGGGTTTTTCAATGTGAGTGAACTTACTGATAAAAACAGGTCAGCCCTAAAATACTGCTTTCTGACTCTGAAGCTAAATGAACATGTTGGCTTGGAATGAAAATTTAACTAAACCAGTCAATAATCCACAAATACTCACTATGTGATTTTGAGCCCCTACAAGGCAGGAATTATATTTTGCCATTCTTAGTACCCCCAAGGCAGGCACATAATAGCTGCTTACTAAATATTTATTGATTATTGCCCATTTATTTTGTATATACTAGGCACTATGTTAAGTGTTGAAGGTATGAAGATAAAAATGAAATAGCCCCTGACCTTACGGCACTTGAGGGTCTGCTATTTAGTACCTGCTCAAGTGTCCAAGTCACTTTACCTCTGGAGACCTCAGTTTCTTCATCTGCAAAATGAGATTGGATGAGATGATCTCTGAGTTCCTTCCTGTTCTAAATCAGTGATTCTACAAAAAGTGAAGTGTGTGAAGGACAACTGGGTGACCCAATAAATAAAACACTATCCATGTGGTAGAGGAAGCTTCCTTTAATTGGCTACCTGCAGCTCTAAAACTAGTGAGACCAACTCTTTTTTAACAACTCTGATCTGACACCAGAAGCTGAACTCATGGGAAGGGAAGGATTTCCTTCCCCTGCTCCCTTTCTTTCTCTCTCAGGCTCTAAAAATGGGACTGGGGAAGTTGTTCTTTTCTATTCTGTATATTCTGTTCTGATTCCTGAAATTTGGGGTCAGAGAGGATCTTCCTAGAATTCAAGCCATGGAGATCTTGCAGGTGTAACAGCCAGCATGGCAGGGAAGCCCTGAGAAGCAGGGGTGCCTGGGATTTAAACCCAAGGGGGATTTTGAATTTAGAACTGAGACTGTGCTCTTTTGAGCTATCTATCCATATCTATATCTTTATCTAAATAGATATAGATATAATATAGCTAAGCTAAGAATCTGATCTTCTTTCCCTCCTAAGAGCTTCAGATGGTACCTACCTCATATTGGGGGAGTAAGTTTTATTATCTGTGATTGATCTTCTGAAATAAATATTTCTCTTTAAAAGCTAATCTGACTATTAGTGACTGAATAGAACTGAGATTCAAGTGATCCTCCTCTACAACTGAGGGATCATTATCAAAGGAGTTGAAACCAGTGGCAGAAACCATATTTACCACCACCATTCCAAATCACCTTTAGGGTATTGGAGAATCCTGAAAGTAAGGTAATGAGGGCCATGGTAGTCAGTCTAGGCTCTTTTTCCCCACTAAAGTGTTCTCTCTGTGTCTCTCCCTGTCTCCATTTATGTTTCTCTGCCTCTCTTATTATTGGTAGAGTTGTGAATAAGTACCAGCATTTTGGAAAACAATGTGAAATTATGCAAATAAAGTAGCTAAAATGCCCTTGATTTTTGACCAGAGATTCTACTACTAGGCTTGTGCCCCAGATAACCCATTAAGAAGAAAGTCTATCTATCATCTAACTATCTATATATCATTTATCCTATCTATCATCTATCCCATCTGTCTGTTTATCTATCTATTTGGTATGTATAGATCCTGTCTATTTGTCTATCTATGTATCTATCTATCTATCCATGAAGATCAAATAATCTCTAATATCTCTTTTTTGCTCCAAAGCTTTTTCCTACAAATCCACTTTACAAGCTAATTGGAAAAAGAGTTGCTCAAACAGAAAACAGATACTTCTTTCTATTCTGTAACAATATCAGGGCATTGATTTTAGGAGTATAAAACTAGATTTCAGTTCATACCTTACAGATGAATAAAGTTTCTGCTTGAAAAGGCATTAAAATATCAATAAATAAATGGTCAAAACACATGAATAATCAATTCTCAAAGGAAGAAAGTCAAGCTATCAAAAAGCCAACGAAAAATTGGTTCAAATCATTAATACTTGGATAAATGCAAGTCAAAACATCCTTGAAATTCTGTTTCATAAGTGACAGATTAGTAAACATGACAAAAAAGTAAATCTTTTTTTTTTTGAGAAGCTTCAGGGAAACAAGTACATTAATACATTATGAGTAGAGCTGTGAACTGGACCAGCCCTACTAGAAAGCATTTTGGATCTATACCCTGAAAGTCACCAAATTATGCATACTTTTGACCTACCTATACCACTACTAAACTGATAAACCAAAGAAATAAAAGAAAGACAAGTAGGATTCATATATACAAAAAAAAAAATCTTTAGCAGCTCTGTTTGTTGTAGGAAAGAACCAGAAACTAGAAAGGGAGTGTGGGTTAAAACAAATATTTTCATGTATAAACACTGAGCGAATTTATTTTTCCTTGACTATTCATATTTGCTATAAGAAAAACAAAATTTGAGGGGTTATTTTATTTCCTTCAATGTTGTGGTATAGGAGGAATAGAAAATAAATTTGTTAATTTTTTAAATAGAGATAGGGATGCTACAGATGCATTTTCATATGATATTACTATATTATTAACTTACATATTGTTTTATTACAAGAGATCTCTCACAAAATGGGAGTTGTCTATAAATGTATGTAAATATTTAAAAAGCATACTGATAAAAGCTTATTGTTATTTGTTAGTTTTTCAATTGTATATGCTTCTTCATGACCCCATTTGGACTTTGTTGTTGTTGTTGTTGTTGTTGTTGTTTGGCAAAAACAAACAAACAAAAAAACTAGAGTGGTCTCCTTTTCCAACTCATTTTTACAGATGAGGATCTGGGGCAAACAGGATTAAGTGATGTGACCAGGGTCACACACTGGTAAGTGTCTGAGGTCAGATTTGAACTTATGAAAATGAATCTTTCTGACTCCAGGACCAACACTCTATGCACTGTACCACCTAGCTTCCCCCCTTCCTTGCCATTAGGACTGGAAATTGAGTTTTACATACCATTGTGACACAATGAAGAATAGAAAAGAAAGATAATATCCAGGTGCCTGATACTCTGATTTCATCCTTGACCAAAACTACCCTGGGAATAGAATTATGCTATCTCGCCTTCTGCCTAAAAACTTAAGTTACAGCCCCTAACTAACTATCCAAGAATGGTCCTTTGCCCTTGTCTGACAGGGCCTAAGCCACAATCCAAAGCTGTAAATATTAAGTTAACTCATCTCTCTCTGAAATAAAGATGACAGCTGCAAAATATTAGCCTAATTGCATCTCAGCTTCTGTATCCTGCTTGCAAGCCCTAATTAGCTAAAACCCTATAAAAATTTCCTGCCTCAGTTCCTGAATGATTTTGGACATGAGTCCCATTAGGTCGGCTACTCTAAACTTTCCACATTAAAGATTAAAAATCAATCTCTGTCTTGCATCAATTTCTCTGGTATTGCATAATGAATACAATGGAAAATTATTTCACTATAAGGAATGACAAAAGGAATAGTTTCAAAGAAACTTAGGAAGATTTACATCAACTGATGCAAAATAAAATAAGCAAAAGCAAGAGCACCTTTACACAATAGCAACTCATAGACTTAAAAATTCTAATCACTGCAATGACTATCCACAGTCCAGGGAACAAATGATGAAGCATTTTGCCCACCTCCTGTCAAAGAGATGAAGTTAAGGTGAAGAATACATTTTGGGACATGGCCAACATAGGGAAATGTTTTGCTTTGCTATGAATATTTCTTACAAGGCTTTTGTTTTTCTTTTTTTCAATGGGGAGAACGGAAAATAGGAGGAAGGAATAAGAAGGATAGTTTTACGGTTGCACTCTTCAAAAAAAAGAGAAAGGTCACTGAAGCATTTTAAAAGACAGAAGAAAGCTGAAGTGGGTTTAAAAGACAGAGAAAAGCAGAAAAGTTTTAAATGTTATATGTTGAATTTATCATATACTTGAAAAGAAAATCAAGCTTTATATAGAGATTTACAATCCTCATTTTCTGTTCTACTTTGTATGTGTATGTGTATTTGACATTTAAGTTCAGAATTTTTAAATTTTTTAATTAATAAAGAGAAATTAAAAAGATATTAATATTCTCACCTAGTTTATATTTGTGTTTTAATATATTTTTAAAATTTATGCAATGTATTTATGTGTTCTGTTCTTTTACAACAATTATAATGTAAAGCCCATCTATCATTTTGAATTTTAGTCTCTCTGAAATTTAGAGTAAGAAAGAAAGTTAGCAGTAGCCAGATCTTGCTAACCTTTCCTGTGAATTATATTGTTAGATACTAATTCAAAGATGATAATGATAATTGCTTCACAGAAAACCCAAATAAAACCTTTTCATCGATTCAATCTCACAGGATTATTGTGAGACTAAAATATAATAATGGACATAAGTGTTCTGGACTTTCATACTTGTAAAGCTGAGAAAGTTTATTGGTAGGTGCCAGAGTTATCGAGTCCATTCTATCATTTAAATCCATTAGAAGCCTTCCCTTCTTGATCACCACACACTCTTGTAAGTACCTCTTGTCAAAACCATTTGGCCATCTGAATGGTCTTTATTCTCCACTGCTAATGAAAGTTGTACGTACTTTCATGCTACTAAATCAGCAGAATCCCCAAACCAAATGATCAGAAACCAATCAGTCAATGAATAATCATTTATTAAGAGTCTGCTATGTTCCAGGGAACTACCTGGTGCAATGGACAGAGTGCCTCACCTAGAGTTATGAAGACTCATCTTCTTGAGTTCAAATCTAGATTCAGACACTTACTAGATGTGTGACAGTGGGCAAGTCACTTCACCCTATTTGCCATAGTTCCTCAACGGTAAAATGAACTGGAGAAGAAAATTGCAATCCACTCCAGTATCTTTGCCAAGAAAAACTCAAATGGGGTCACAAAGAATTAGATACTATTGAACAACAATAATGTGTCAGGCATTGTGCTAAGTCCTAAGGATACAAAGAAAGTTAGAACACAATTCTGCTCTTAAGAATTTTACAGTCAATGGGGGAGACCATATGAATGCAACTGAGTACCAACAAGATGCATATAGGGTGATAAACTAGAGATAATCAACAGAGGGGGAAGATATCATTAAGAGAGATAGAAAAGGCTTGTAGAAGGTGGGACTTTCATCCCACCAGAGCAGCTAGGAGGCTAAGATGAGGAGAGAGAAATTTTCAAGCAAGTAAAAACAGTCAAGAGATGAAGCAAGGAGGCAGAGTACAGGAAGGATGAAATAAAGTGTAAAAAGCCTAGAAATGTAGGAAGGTACCAAATTGTGGTGGACTTTATAAGCCAAACAGATGGTTTTATATTTGATCCTAGAATAGGAAGCCACCGGAGCTGAATGAATTAGATCTTTCCTGGCACCCATTCTCTATTAAAATCCTATCACTGTGCCTTACTGTCACATAGAGTTAGCACTGAGATCTCAAAGGCTAAATCAGAAGAGTATGAACTATGACAAGTCCTCCAAAAATGGAAAAAATTGGAGTATGTGTGCAGGAACAGATTGTGCATTTGTCTTCCAAGGACCAGCCTAAGTTTTCCTTGTTCCCTTTCTCACATATGTCCCTCACCTACACATATTCTCCTACCAATAATTTGTAAGCAACTTTTCTTTCTACCTCCCATGTTCACATGATAGGCTCTATATCTTGGTTTGACACACTATTATTGGAACAAACTTTCAGGACTTTTAAGTGGGAGATAAATGTTAAGATGTATTTGACAGTGTATGGATCATTGAAAAAGTATGTGAGAACCAGCAGGGTGGAGGAAGGAAGCTTTTCCTTGTCAGTTACCTAGCTCTACTATTTAACTTAAATACCTTTTTTTTTTAAAGAATGTGTCCTCTAGTTTGTTCCAGTAAAAAGAAACATCAGTGGGGGCTCATAAATCATGGCTTTGAATGACTTAAACTGACTCAGACATTCCTTGAATCAAAGTCCTCATGCTTCTCATTTAAAAACTGTAAGATTCAAAGATGGAAAGTATTTTAGACAACACTGAGTCCAATTCCCACATTTTCCAGAAGAGGAAACCAAGAGCCTAGAGAAATGGAATGGCTTACCCTGAATCACAACCAGGAAGTAGCAAAGCCAGGATTGAAACTCTGGTTCTCTGACTCCAAACCCAACACTCTTTCCATACCATCCCACTGACTTTAGCAACATATTAGACAAGGATAATGCTCCCTTATTCGGAAAGTAGATAATAAATACTAAGTATTCTCCAAATGGACAGAAGCTTAATATCCAGCCACCTAGTATATAATGAGCTGAAGTATGACCAGTGAAGGGAAAGGAACAGAAGAAACATTTTAAGGATTTACTGAACCATAGCTTCAAGCTATTTGGCATAGCTGTGGATCGTTGGCAAACCAAATACAACCCACAGACCAACCTGGCACACAACTATGGAGAATAGAATTGTTCCCTTTGAAAAAATATTTAATTAAAAAATTAAAATCAAAAATTGGAAATACTGACAGGCTCTTCAAATTGTGGCCACTCCATCTTAGGAAAGAAAAGATTTTAAAACATGGAGAACTGGCTGAGTGTTTGTTTCAGGTTACTCAAAACTAAATGGGTAAGCAGAGTTTCCTTTCCATCTGCCATGTCCACGGGACAGTCTCCAGATCTTGGCATATTGTTATTAGAGTCATTTTCAAGAGGGTTTATGTGGGGCATAAATATGAACACACAATTGCCAATGGTAATAGAGGATGCTGTGATTGGAGAATAGATGGAAAGAGGCTCTCTCTTTCTCTCCAATAAGATAGACAGACAGACAGACAGATAGATAGAAAGATAGATGTTGAGGTATTTTGTATGTTATTCATTGTGGATGACACATGACTCCAGCAAGACAAATTGTGGTCAGGTTTTAATAAATGGAAAAAAAGGCTTTCTATAGCCTCTCTCTCTGTCTCTCTCCCTCTCTCTCCCTCTCTCTCTCTCTCTCTCTCTCTCTCTCTCTCTCTCTCTCTCTCTCTCTCTCTCTCTCTCTTCTCTTCTCTCTCTCTCTCTCTCTCTCCTCTCTCTCTCTCTCTTCTCTCTCATCTCTCTCTCTCTCTCTCTCTCTTCTCTCTCTCTCTCTCTCTCTCTCTCTCTCTTCTCTCTCTCTCTCTCTCTC